>NW_022589747.1:4519699-4557371 GCF_004348235.1 Phoca vitulina
GGGGAAGCAGAGACGGGGGCACTGGGGAGAGTCCAGAAGGGTCAGCTCACCGACATCTACCACTCAGCAGAAGGGAGCTCGGTCCCTGAGACCACAGTCACACTTGCCCCCAGAAAATCTGAAGAAAACGGATCCAAGCCCCAAGGTGTGAGAGGGTGTCTTCACTGCTTGTCTCTCTCCAAAAAAATAGCTTCCTTTTTGATTTTTAATCATAGACGTAATACTTGCTAACTCTGAGAATGTAGATGCTAAAGAAAAGCTTAAAGAAAAAACTTCAAATGAACCTCTCTTCTTTCACCCTTGGATGATACCGTATCAGTTTTTGGTCTGTTCTTCCAGAGATGAGAAAAAATGCACCAACGTGGTACGTGTGTGTGCAATGTTTGAATTACTTATGGAGAATGTGTATGTTACATTTGGATCACGTGGGGGTTAAAAGTGATCCTGATTTTAAAAAAAATGGATTCATAATCAAATGACACATGTTACTGAATTTTAGCCTATCTTTCTGAAATTTCCCACAGCAACAAAGCATCTGCATTAGCACTTCCAAGCCCTGGACCGCTCCAGTGGGTGGGCGAGCAGCATGACTTCGGGAACCCATACCCTACCAGTGAGCAGGTGGTTAGCGAAGAATGGAAGCTTCTGGTTAGGAAAGAGGAGAGGAGCTGGTTTGCAGGACACGGAGTCCGGAGGCAAGAGCAAACCCACCAGGAGCCCTGCGGAGGTGCTGAGGACGGAGCTGGGCTGTCAGGGTCAGCGCACGAGGTGGTACCTCCCAGACCCCCAAATGCAGTGCAGCACCTCCTTCTGAGGTCACCCCAGCTCGTTTCTGCAATCCTCCACGCAATCGGCTCTTTACCATCTGGGATAAATATTTTTTCCTTCTTTTCCAAATTTTAAAACAAGCAGGTCAATTTTTGGAAACAGAGCAGACAGAAGTACAATAAAAATGCGCCTGAATCCCCTGACGGTAGGTAGGGTAACTGACGGCACTCTCGGGGACTTAGCACCTCTAGACACCATGGAAATCACACAGTGTGAATGATCCGGGGTCCTGCCTCCCCCTCCCCCATGAACTTGACAAGATACGATTTTAAAACCTTGGTAAGTATTCTTTTCAGATTCTGAACTACTCTAGTACACACTTGTAGCCAGTTGCAAGTTTCAGACGGCATACTAACAATCCAATCAACACCTCTGTGCATAAAACCCTGTCCGCATTTCTGATTATTCCGGATTATCTTCCGGACCCCTGGAAATTGAACCACTAGACCAAAGGTTTCACACGTATTTTTCTCTGAGCTTAGATACATACTGTCAAAATCTTGTTCACGCAGTTTACCCTTCCACCCAAAACAGAGGAGAAGTGCCCGTTTCATAATATCTGTGGCAGACCGAGACTGGTGATCTTTCTGGAATTTTTTCTTGCCAATCCCAGAGGTAAACTGTGGCCTCGGCCTGTGGTTTTCAGTGCAGGTCTCAAATACCGAAGCTGACCATTTTCCAGAGCTTCTCAGCCCTTTGTCCTTCTTCTTTTGGACTACTCTCTGATAGGTCAGCGGGACGAGTGCCCGAGGGCACCAGGGCTTTCCAATCAAGCCAAGCCTACCGCCACCCCTCGGGAGCTGAGCCCCCCCTTGGGGCCAGTTCTCTGGAGTCTGACTCAACTGACTCATCTGTAAAATGGGTTCGATGACCCCCTCTGGGATTGCTGGAGGCTTTATTTACAATACCAAGTGCAAAGCCAGGGCCCGAGGCCAGGCAAGCACTCGGCCCATGGACGCGGGCTTCCTCCACCCCCTGGAAACTCGTGTTTGTGCCTCCATATTCCTCCAGGATGAGCTCTTGACATGTAAGAAACTGTTTGCTCGTGTCCGTTGCAAACGCTTTTCCCAGCTTGTCTATCTGCAGTCTTAACTAAATTTTTGATTCTCAGAAGAGTAATTCAACGTAGGCAAGTTTACTGAACTTTCCTTCTCGGTTCATCGTGGCAAGATTGATGACTGCCTTCGTCCTCTCTCCAGGAAACTGGAGAGCGTCCGTGTATGTTTTATTCTGGTCTCTTTTCGACGTGACGTATTCCTCGCTCATCTCGCTGACATTTATACTGGTGGACGGGGAAGAGGTGAGACCATTACCTGGCCCCCCATTCACTCTGCCCTTTCTGCCTGAGCCTGAAGGTCACCTTCATCCCACCTTATAATCTCCATACCCACGCGTGTCTGAGCCTCGGCCACACTCGTGCGTGGGTCCCACGGATCTGCCTGTCCCGAAGCCATGGCCACGCTCTCCATCCTCACGGCTTCCGACACGTTTTCGTTGGCACCCACTTCCCCTCTTGCTTCTTTTGCATGGATCCCTCCTCCTCGAATTGTCTCAAGGTTTGCTTAAATTATTAAAACTTCTCTTCTGGCGTATTTCCTTACATATAAGTGAGCAATTACTACCCATTATGGACATGGATGCTGGTTGTGGACCATCTGGTTGAAATCAAATGGCACGTACATCAGGAGAGTATAAACCAAGGGTCCAGCCTCCCTGTGCCTCAGGCCCCACCCAGCCTGTCTCTCTGGGAACAGACAAGCCCCCGAGGTGTCTCCTACGCAGGCTCAAGTCCAAATCCGAGACCCCGTCGTCCCCTCCACGTGCCACCGTCCCTAAGCACTCCTCTCGTCAGTGGCAAGCAGACCTGACCCCACAGAGACATTGATTTAGAAGACAAGGACCTTCCAAACCTAATTTAGGCAACCTTGTCACCAGATTTAGCAAATGCAAATACAGGCTGTCCAGCGAAACCTGAGTTGCAGATAGACAAACTAACCACTTTTGGGTCTAAGTCAGTCTCAGGCATTGCATGGGACTTGTCCAAAAAACCATTTTTGTGGTTTATCTGAATTTAACTGGGCATCCTATACTTCATCAGGCAGCTCTGTACCTCAAGGACCGTTCAAAATCGGACAGGTTTGCGTGACAAATTACAGCGGTAAGAACAAAATCTCGACGCGTGGCTCGTTTGTTCGTATATAAGACTCCCAAGTCAAAAAAAAAAAAAAAAAGTACTTTAAAGAATTCAACAGGTGGAAGCTTCAGACAAGAATCCTATTATCCTGGGAAGCGAGAAAGGACGCAATAGTAGGAAACTGCTAGTGTTTGTAAAATAAAGCCCGGGGAGAAGCAAACCACCAGTGCAGGGGAAGGTCAGGCGCACGGTCCCTCTTGAAAGGCAAACAATGGCACTTGGCCAGGCTCAGGGTCACGAAAACTGGGACAGGAGTAACAAGCCTGTCCCTATGCCGGCGTGGTCTCCCGGGGCTCTTTTTTGTTTGTCCGGGTGGGTTTCCTGTTCCAGGTTAGTGAGCCTCCCCGTAGGGTCAGGAGCAGCACTATGGAGCGCCCTCCTCTGCAGGAGGGTCGGGGCCTCGCTGGGGGCCTGGGGGTGGGGGTCCAGGATTCTTCTCCAAGGTGGCTGCTCGCTGCTAAGGCTGCTGTAAACCAGAGCCCTTCATTGCTGGGCTGTCTACCTCTAGGGAAGGCGGGGAGCCTGGAAGAGCCCTTAATTAGCTATGCTGGTCACTTCACTATTTGGTGCTGCCGCAGATATTATGAAACGGGCACTTCTACATCCATTTGGCTGTAGAAATACTTTCCAAAGTCAGAAGCAGGCATCCAGTGGAGCAGGGCAGAAATGCAGCCTCCATTAATACGAAGAAGAGCGGCCCCCCTGTAGAATGACCTTGTGCGGAGTGATTTCCTTCCACCCACACTAAGCCCTGCAACGTGGGGGGTGGACGTGGGGGGAATGACCCTGCAGCGGCAGCCTGGGCCAGCATGCTGGTCCCAGAGCTCCCACAGGACTTGGCGATGGGGCACAGGGAGGGGACGAGGGACGGCTCCTCCAGCTGGGCAGTGCTCTCCTCTAGAAAGTTCCTTCTTGAGTCACACTTCCGGGGGTTACATGAATGCCCCCCCACCTCGCTCCTTCAGACCCCTCCAGCCCCCTCCCTGAAGCACTTCCTCCCCTGGCAGGAGCGTGCCCACTGTATGCGCTGAGTGAGACCCCTGCCCAGGGAGGCAGGTGCTGACCCTCC
Organism: Phoca vitulina; assembly: GCF_004348235.1. Taxonomy (NCBI): domain Eukaryota; kingdom Metazoa; phylum Chordata; class Mammalia; order Carnivora; family Phocidae; genus Phoca; species Phoca vitulina. The sequence goes on from NW_022589747.1 coordinate 4,523,791, forward strand.
CTCGCTCGGCTAACGAAGAACCCGAGGTTTCAAAGACCACCCGGAAAAGGTGCCTCGAGCCGGGGTCTGAACCCAGTGGGCCTGGCCGTCAGGGTAGCAGGAATCAATGGGAGGTCAGACCTCCAGGGGGAACTGCTGAGAAATGCAGACTCCCAGGGCTGCGGGCCTGCAAGGTCCTGACTGCAGGGGTGGGGCGAGTCTGAGCACCTCACCCCAGGTGATTCAGTTCTACTGAATATTCCGGGGGGCCGCCTTCCTACCCTGGCTTCCCTCCAGCTAGAACGGACAGCTCGCAGCAGGTAGGCTGCCCCATCCTGCTCTGCCCGGGGATTCTTCGCTCTCCGGAATGTTCTCTCCCTTGCCCTCCACACGCATGAGGCACTCATCTTCAAGGCCTCGCTGGGAAGCCACCTCCTTCTGGAGCCTTCTCTGACAGCCCAGATGAAAACGGTCTCTTACCCCTCCTCCCGCCGCGCTCTTTAATTCAGCACGTGCTCCTGCCCGCTGACGTCCCCAGACGCGGGGCAGGGACGCCTCCGCCCCCCACAGTGAGGTGGTGAAGGTGAGGGCCGGCTGGGAGGAAGGCCACGGAGCCCAGCAAGAAGAGAGGAGGAGACACATCATGACCCGGCCTGGGCACCCACGGAGCCGGACTCCACATGCGCGGCGGCGGCAAGGGGCCGTCGAATACCTCATTGCCCACGCTGGCTGCCAGACGGCACAAGCCGCCCAAGAGAAACACCGCTCTCGAGATGGAGAATGTCCGCAGGGCGGTTTGAGCCGTTTCCCGATCTAAGAACGCAGGACTGACGCGGGCCTCGGGGAGCGGGTGGGGGGCTTCAATGAGACAGGAGCGTAACGGTCAGCACGGAGTCTGCCGGGGAACAAAGGGGAGCGTACGGCGGAAGGCCAGACTCTGGGGTCCAACCCCAGGCTGCCACCTGTCAGTCAGCCGTGTGACCTCATGCATCTGTGGGCGTCCTCGGGGCCGACGGGCGGCTTCGTACGTTGGCCCGGAGTAATAAATTAAGGCGCTCTAAACAAAGGGCTGATCCAACAGCTAAAGGTTCCAGGCCCTGAACAGCAGGGACAAGACAAGGCGTCCCTAAGAGACATGTCTCTCTAGTGGGTGTCGGGGCTGTGTCCTTGGTCCCACCCAGCGCACAACCTTTTCAGGGGAATAAAGGGACAGAAGGCGCCCTTCTTTACCCTGCTAAGAAAACCAAAGATGAACACCACAGAGGACAGAACGAGGGGGTTTGACGTGTCTTCAACCAGCGAGAATGTTCCATCAAAACCTCCAAGCCGAAGTCTTCATGCAGATAAACCACCCACACACACGAATACCATGCATGAGAATGCTGTGGGCAGGGGGCAGGGACAGCCCAGGGACGCCCACCTCAGGCTGTGGTGAAGACAAAGCCACATGGGGCTGTCCCGGCGCCCCCACGCCCTCGCCCGCAGCGGCCCTGGCCAACCCCACTGTCGGGCAGGGAAGGACAGAATGGCACGGGCCCTCCCCTCTGGGGCCCAGCAGCTCGCTTTCCCTCCAGGCGGCCCCCTCCTGCCCCCTGCAGCCCACCGCCCAGTGGGATCCTGGTCCATCTCTGACACACAACAAGCCGAGGCTTCTGAAGGTCAGTACTCGAAGTACAATCACCAAAGCTTTTGTCGTTTGATAACAAAACGCAGTTAAAGTCGTAGAACAAATCAGAATCAAAATCCACTAAGCGATGAGCTTCCCGCCCTAGTGAAGAACACATGACCGAAGCATCAGTCTGCGATTCTAACTCGGAAAGCGTTGTCTTACAATATCACAAATTCCCTGACGCCCGAAGCCTACTGGGTCAACCGTGTGCGCGTCTTCCTCTACGACCTCCAAACACACACAGCGGGGTGTGACAAAGATTCCCCATGTAGCCTCCTCCCAGCTACAATTACTCATTTTTATGAAACCTTACTAGGTTTGTAGTAATTACTCAGCACGCCGGCCCTCCTATCTAGGAGGGAGAATACTGCCTTCTATTTCGACGGTATCATACGAGCTGCTGAGTCACACAGGAAAATACCTGGACTGCCACTCATCAGAGCAACAAAAACCTCTTCTCCAAAACAGTAAGATGCCAAGCGCAGCAGGGACAAAGCCACCGCTGAGAAAACCACCAGACTTTCACAAAAACCTCATCGCACCCAAGTGCCGTAGACCTGAACCGACACTGCCCTGTATTTACCATCTTCAGACACTTCTTTCTACACAACGACCTCTAAGTGCCCGGATTCTTGACATTATGAGCAAAAGTAGTGTATGAATCACCTAGCTTTAAATTCGATCACCCACTCTACAACGCCAGGCATGGAAACATCCATTTCAGTAATGTGAGGGAGAAAGGAAGTCCACCCATCTCTTATTTTCTTTTGAGCAGTTCTACTGAGGTATCAGTTACCTAACAGAACTTCACCTGTCGTATTAAGTGTACAATCCAACGAATGTTAGTGTAATTACAGTATTTGTACAACCATCACAATCTAAATTTAGAACATTGCCATCGCCCGCCCTACAGAGAAACCTCGTGCCCAGAGCCTGCTCAGCTTGACAAATGGTTTTCCCAAAATAAAATGCCTTTGCCACGTCCATTTTCTTCCCGTCCTTTGATCTGGCGTCCCCCCCATGAGTGAGGCAGCTCACCTCATGGTGAAGAGCACTAGCTCCAGGATTTCTAGAAATCACCAGCTCAGAGGCCTGGGGAAGGCACTAGCCCTCCCTCGGGGAGGGTCACCTCATGGGACGGTGCAGAAGACTTGGCGCGATCATGTGCGTGAAGCACACTGTAAGTTATTAATAAGCTGCGATTTTCACGCGCATGCCCACTAATCCTGCTGTTACCGCCACCTCCCCCGACCTCCATCTCCCTGACCTGCTCCCCTCCAGCTGCTCCCTCCCCCCTCCTCCTCCTCTTCCACCAAGACTCCACCAGGGACTTTAGCCTGAGGACGGGGCAAAGGGCCACCTGGGAACAGCAGATCAACCGCACGTCCATGTGGGATTACAGAACGCAAGTTCGGTTCGTAGCACGCCTGCCTTCCTGCCTGCTTTCTGTTCCCGAAGCGAGTCGCATCCAGAGAGAAGCCGGAAGGGCAGTGCGTGACACCGGCCCCTGCGAACTCGGGAGGTCAGAGGAGTCCGGCAGTGTGGACGCACCCACTGGCTGTTCGGGCAGGAACAGTGGTAGCTTGCGGGTAGAAGTGAGCTCCACCAGGAAGGCAAAGGCGCTGCCCAGTGGAACCCCTCAGACAAAAGCCCACAAGGCCTTCACCCCTCCGAGCACTGGGAGGCGGGTTCACGGCAGGATTTTCAAATCTGCCCCACAGGACACGCAAACCCCAGAACACAGGCTGCGTGTTCTCCCCGCGCTGCTGCCGGTGACGGGCAGGCACGGCGCTGGTAAGAGCAGACGGGTCCGCCCTTCCTCTCCCTGCTTCTCCCCGCTCTGCCTGTGCCGGCCTGGGGTCCTGCAGACTTCAGCCCCCCGCCGACCCTTAACCCCGCATCGCCTGCAGGCCTTCTGCCCCCTTACTGGCCCTGATCAGAACCCCGCCCGCCTCCCCTGCAGCCCCCGAAGGGAAAAACCAGCTCTTGGCATCTGCAAGGCCCTCTAGCTACATCCAGGACTTCGATTCTGGATGTGCCTACTGGGGAACCAGCTCCAAATGGCTCGTACCTAAGCCCAGGCTTTGCTCTGGGGAAGGAGACCAGAGAGGCTGGCCCAGGGACAGAGCGGGCAGCGATCACTCCCGGGGGCAGGCCTGGAGATCGGAGGTCAGGACGCCCACAGTTTCACAAGGGGTCGCGTCTCAGGAGCTCTAGTGGGGGAGGGGGGACAGAGTTCCGGCCAGTACAATGACTGCGGCTCTGAAAAGGAGCCAGATACGTCAAGTCCGTGGAATGTTAACCAATAAGAAACATGATGGCCCAACGTTCCATATAGTGGTGACGGCCCCGCATGTCCTGCGCACTAATTCTACCGTCCACGCTTGCTTTCGTACGAGGCTGATGGTTCTCCAAAGTCAGTAACTTACTGACTTTAAGTACAACCAGCGAGCGGCCTGTCAAAACTACAATGATGCTATAATTTTTTTTTTTTTTTAAGTAGGTTCCATGCTGGGTATGGAGCCCAATGCAGGGCTTGAACTCCCGAGCCTGGGATCAAGACCTGAGCTGAGATCAAGAGTCAGACACTTTACCGACTGAGCCACCCAGGCGCCCCGACCCCTAAATTTTTTAATGGCTATTCGGGTCATCCTATGGGATGTCCCTAACTCTAGAGAACGGTCAAGATGCGGAAGCCAAAGGCCACTGCGGGTTTCCCCAGGCTTTCTGGGATGGGAGCCCCCGGGGCAGGGGTCACTGGTTCTCACCCACACACACCGTCAGCCCAGGTGGGGGAGTCAGGGCGCCAGGCATCCCCCACCCCTCCTGGGGGGAACCAATGACTCAATGTCGATGAGACTGGGTCACTCAGCACTGCACAACCACCCCCACGTTACCTAACACAGAAGAGCAGGTGCAGGTCTGGACGGGAGTACGGAGGGCCCCCCATGTATGAAAGCACGTCTGCACCAGGCCCACGACATGCCCTTCTGTCTTCCTCCAACCACCACCTCCCGGAAGGAGCCAGGACCCCTGTGGCTCATTTACACGGTGACTAAGGGAGGCCCAGCAGCTGGGCCAGGGTCCAGGCAGCAGAAACAGCACAGTGAGGACACGTGATTGCTGGGCGCCCACTCCCATTTTCCACTGCCCATTGGCTTTGTTCTCTGGGACCCCCGCCCTCGTGGAAAGGAGAACGAACGGAGACCAAAACATGCGCACATACGCATATGACGTGAATTTGTTAGAACGGTCAGTGAGTAGCACCTGCGGCAACGTTAACGTCTACCCTGGCTCAGCAGCCCGGGAAACGAGACAGTACGGAAATCTCTACGCTGCTAATTAATTAATAAGGCCGACAATCAGAGTCCTCAACGTACTTCCCGAGGATCAGTCAAAATGCAACACGGGCAATGAGCACAATCTGACAAAGAAACCACAAACTTCCAAATGGAATAAAATGTGTTCTGACCCCACCCTGGCGACCTCTGGCCAACCATGACCCCAAGCTCTGGAAGACGGGCCTGGTGCCCGGTGCTCCCCCTGCTGCCCCCGGCCCGTCCCTGTCACAGATGACCGCGTGTACCGAGCTTCCCGGAGGCTTAAGGGACCAGGCCAGAGGGCCACCCACGAGCTGAGCCCCTCCCGGAGGCAAAGGGAATCGAGTCCCCCAGGCCACACACAGACCCAAACAAAAAGGACAAAGCAGAGGGTGTTAACAAAACGCCAGCACAGCTTGGACGCTGGGGCCATTGGGTTCAAAGTCCCGGTGACGATCCCTCAGCATCTCAGCGCTTGAGCTCCCTCGTCTGAAATGTGGGTCACAATCCTGAGGCCTCCCCAGTGGGGCGCGCAAAGCCTCTGCAGACACGTGAACCCGAGTTCGTTGGCTCGAAGCTTCCAGCTTTGTCTTGGCAACACCACCCCGTGCCACATCCACACTCACACCCGGGCAGGAAAGCACGTGGCGCGCGGTCGTCGGGATGCACCGAGACGGGACTATGTTCTGGACAGAGCTCCCGCAGCCCCCCCAGCACATGGCACACCCCCACCACGTGCCCCTGGTTAGCGGAACGATGAGAGGCACCTCTTCCGCGAACTTTTTCAAAACTACATTTCAAAATCTGGGAAGGGCTCTCATTGGTCCTGGCTGACCAGGAAAAAGCCCCAGGGTTTACGATGATGTAATCCTTGATGGTGGCTCTTCCTCATTTCTCCGTCTCTCTGGCGAGCGGAGGCCAGAAGGCCAGGGGCGAGCGGCAGCCCCGGGCCAGGAATCTGGAGGCAGAATGAAGAAGCTGGGTCTGGCCCAGAGCTCCAGCCCGAGCCCCTCCTGCATCCCGCCGGGGTTCCCACACCACACCTGAACCAGGTACAATGGTCTTCTGAGGGTGGGTGGGACAGCAGGGAGGGGTAGGAAGAAGCTTCTAGAAGCACGCTGAAGGTCATGGCTGTCAAGTCAGGGTGACGCTCACTGGAGGGGTATCTTCCACGGAGCTTCGTGCAAAGCAAGTAGCTAAGACCAAGCAAAGGAGGAGCACAGACCCCAGGGCACAATGAACTGGGTCCTCTGGCCCTGGAGCTGCCGGTGCCGGGCAAACAAGACTCGGGTCAGCCCCTCCCCGTGGCAGGAGGACCGCTGGGTCCCAACCCCCGCTTGGGTCACCAGAAGCAGATCATCACACCCTTCATGAATGAAAATCCTTTCTGTGGCGTGAGCCAAATGTTTATAAATCACCACTGTGATGAACTCCGTGATTCGAAGCAAATAAACTCCCTCTACGTGCCTTTTTCCTCCTCTATAAAGGGAGTTCTCGGGGCGCCTGGGTGGCTCAGTCATTAAGCGGCTGCCTTTGGCTCAGGTCATGATCTCAGGGTCCTGGGATCGAGTCCCGCATCAGGCTCCCTGCTCGGCAGGAAGCCTGCTTCTCCCCTCCTGCTCCCCCCGCTTGTGTTCCCTCTCTCGCCATCTCTCTCTCTGTCGAATAAATTTAAAAAATCTTTTAAAAAGTAAAATTAAATAAAGGGAGGTCTCTGGGCTACACGGTCTCTGTATTTCTTTTCGGCTCCAACGCTGCTTCTAGATACTACATGAAACGATCTGAGCCTAATCTAGTCCTAGGACCACGGCTACAACAGCATGGGGGACCTCTGTGCTGCCCACCCAGACGGAATATCAAGGACTGAACAGACCCTCTCTCCTTAAATAAGTAAAACACTGAAATGGCTTTGTGCACTGGGCAGCAGGGAGCACAGGACTGTTATCTCTGAGAAAGACAAACTCGCCGCCCAGGGCACCCACAATCTGCAGCACAAGGCAGGAGGACCTTTCGGGGAGACCTGTCTGGGGCATTGGGCAAGCCGTCAGCCGAGTACTGGCTCGCGCACACAGCACGTCTGGAAACTCTGGAGCCCAGGGCAAGAGCCACCGGAAAGAAGCAAGCAGAAGGACTGAAGGACTCCTGGAGCTCACGCAGGTCGGAGCAAAGGTTGTGTCCCCCTGCAGCCACAGTGGAAAAGCTCGTACACGTGGGACACGGGACGGAGCTCCCGAAAAGTCTTGCCTCCGTGGTGAGGGCAGGCGCGGCCCAGCACGCCGGGTAAAAAAAAAAAAAAAGCAAGTTTCAGAAGGACCAACAGCCTCGAAGAAGCCTAACTGTTCGCATTAGAAATCCCCCCATATTCAAAGCAACACAAAAACAGGAGAAACAAAAAACCGCAGTGCTCAGCCGCCTGACACCCAATCCCAAACCAGCAGGCGTGAAGAGAAAGCAGGGTCCCTCAGGAGAGGCGACGTCCGCCGAGAGAAAGAGCCCCGCAAACGTCGGAGATGACCCTGGAAGGCAGGAACGTTCGAGAAGCCTGGAGAGCAAGGCCGCACGTGTTCAGGAGGGTGCAAGCAAGCACGATCCTGAGGGGCACCAAACCCAACCCCAGGATGGGCCTGGCCGCAGGTGAGACGCACACCCCCTCTCTGCTCTCCCCTCAGCCCAGCCGCTCCCCTGCGGTCTGGGAGGCTGGGGGTAGCAGAACCCGCACGAAGACACAGAAACTCTCCAAAATGAAGCACCCAGAGGAAAGCAAGGGGGGATCTCCCCTAAATCATGCCCCATGTGGGCAGAGGGGAGGGGACTCAGGTTTGGGACCAGGCAGAGCAGAGCTGAACCCGGCTCCGCTCCCCAGGTGTCTAGCCTGAGCATGGTAAGGCAACAGAAGTCTGGGCCTCCGTCCTCACGGGAAAACTGGGCAACAGCACCCACCTCCAAGGGTTTGCTGCGGAGACAGCATGAGGTGTTCAAACTCCGGCCGCAGACCCAGTTCCCTCCCATCCCCGAGACAGCCACCCCCCTGTACGGGGGAGCAAGGAGGGTCTCCAGGCCTCCTTCAGAGGTGCACCCAGCCCCGCACACCTGGAGAGCAGCTACAAGGGACAGGCCACTCCAGCGTCACCCGCCAGCAGGGACGCGGGCCCAGCCTCCGGCACAGAAGGTCCGGCTGCAGACTTGTGCTCCCGGCCCCGTGACCCAGGGCGTCGTGCTCAGGAGAAGCCGGGAGCGTGTGTGTACGTGTGCGCGTGCGCGTGGAAAACACAAGCGCCACAAATTTAAACTGCACTCGGGCACAGATAATCTCCAGATACTGTGACAGCCCCGCCTTCTCCACAAAACATTTCTTTACCCAAGAACTCCCTGCTAGATCATGATCCTTGCTCCTTATCAACAGATCAGAGAGAGACTTCCTTCCTGGGCCAGCAAACACGCAACAGGTTTGACAAAGCTGCTGCTCAGCACCTGTACCCAAGGCCTCCTTCTCTAAAAAGCCGTTCCCGGCCTAACAGGATCCCTGGATCCGTTGAAAATCCTGATCCATAAACTCACTAACCCCAACCCTGCCAACCAGTCCTGGGGGGAGCTGTGAGGGGGAATAATAAGGTCCCAACAGAGCCATCACGTGACCCTGTTCCAACGAGGCCCAGAAGGGAGCTGCTGGGAACAAAGCAGGTCCCTCCCACTCCAGGGAAGGCCCAGACCCTAGGGAGCCCAGTGAGACAGGGACGGACGCTCAGGGTGCAGACTGCACAAATGTCACAGACCAGCAGACCAAGTGCCAGGCTAGCAGACGGGACAGGCTCGTGCGATGGTGTTCACCAGGTGACTGAAGCGTCCGGGAAAAGGACATTCCATGCCTACTCAAAGGCTGGACACGTGGCTGACCAGGAGGGTGGTGAATGGACAGAGGAGAGGCTACTTTTAGGTGATGAGAAGACAGGTTAATTGCATCTGAAACTTCTGTGTTTTGAAATGCTGGCATTACACTGGTCCCCAGAAATACTTCAGTGACGGCCAGCCAGCCAGCCAGCCAGCCAGACGCCCCTCAGGCAGGTGCTCAAGCCAGACAGAAGAGTCAGCCTCAAACTCTTCCTGCTCCACATTCCATTCCACCCTGCCACCACATCCTGATGACTCGGCCTTCTAAATATACTTGGACACACATTTCTCTTATGGCCACTGCAGTGTCCTAGGCTCAGGCAGCCCCGTCTCGCCCTGAAGCCCTGACTCAGAGTAGCTCAGAGGGGACTGTGGTGTCCCCACCACACAGCAAGCAGGGCAGGCAGAGGATGGAGTGCAGTCCCGCGCCACGCACAGGATACAGGGTCAAGCCCGGGGACTCACGAGTCTGCACCCTCAACCCGCACTCCACCCCTGATCTTCTGTCCTAGAAGACCACAGACCGAAATGGACTCCAAACGCATTTGCTCAGTGAGAAGCAGGTTTCATATGCACGTGGGAGCCTAAGATACACGCCCCCCCCACCCCCCCACCCCCGCTGGAAATCAGCCGGGGAAGGTGGGAAAGCACAGGCTGCTTTTCACTGCTCTCGGGTCCGAGAAAGCTTCTCGAACCAATGAAAAGATGTCTGTGATCACGGATCAACGTCCTCAAGCTCATCGAGGACTGACATCTTTACCAGCATGGGATAGTCCCGGGGCACCTGATCAGCTTCAGAGACTCTGGAATCTGACCACTCGGTTGCCTAAGAACAGAGAAATACAGCCCATCTTCAAAGAGACTCACCTGCTCAGCAACTGTCTACCTACTCAGTGGCCAGTGCATTAGCCCTTAAAGCACAGGTCCTGTCCTCTTGGCTTTATGTGTTATCTGGACAAAACAGAGAATAAACCATAATCACACCATGCAATTTACTCATTTATAATTGAAGTGGGTGATGCCGTGGAATAATCAAAGGAAAGCACAGAGCAGGTAAGTGGGGGAGGAAGCTGCAATTTAAAGAAAAGAGGAGGGAAGGGCTCCCTGAAAAGGAAGGGTAAGGACCACCCGCACAAGGCAATTTCAGTGTCTTCATCTTTTTTTTTTTAAGTTAATTTTTTTAGAGAGAGAGCGAGAGAGTGTGTGTGAGTGGGGTGCGGAGAGGGGCAGAGGGACAGAATCGTAAGCCCTGCATGGAGCCCAACCCCGCAGCTCGATCTCACCATCCCGAGATCATGACCTGAGCCGAAATCAAGAGTCAGAGGCTTAACAGACTGAGCCACCCAGGCGCCCCTCAGCATCTTCATCTTAATCGTGACGAATCTGGACAGTGAGACCAGAGGCCAGCCCGTTCCTTGGGAAATAAACATCCGACCTAGCTTCTTGCACTTTTATCCCACTCTGGAATGTTCCATCAATGACGAAAGGTCTTGTTTTTCCTATGAGTTTATGCTCCTTTTGATGGTTTTTTTTTTCTTTTTTAAGCCCTACTACCAAGCGATCCAGTTCTAGTCCCTCTGTCGACAGCAGGCTCCCAGGCATGCAGAAACAGATAGTGGAGACCCCGCCACCCCCCAGCCCGTCCCCCCGCTGCTCGAACCCCTCAGAGAGCTACCGGCAGAGGCGGGGAATCCACCTGCAGAAAACGAAAGGCCAGGTTTCCCATCACTCTCCCGGAAAAACTCACCAACCGTGCGCAGAGAGTGACAGAAAGTCCAGTAAGAGGAAATGGCTAAAAATCTGCTACGTGTTTATTCTTTAAAGGTCATTTACGGGAAAGGTTCGCAGAGGCTGAGAATATGCTCATCTTCAATTAATAGCTACTTCATACACCCCCTTTTGTTTTTGGTGTTTTTTTTTTTTTTTTTTTTTTTTGGTGTCCTCCTAGTTAATAAAAATACAGTAATAATCTTTAAAAGGTACCAGTAGCCACGTTCTCAGGGTCTCCCTCAGACATGCAGGAATATTTAGTAACCGAGCTGAGGATGACGAACACACAGCTGTGAAGAGTCAGGGACCCCTCTGTGCTGGGTAGTAACTGGGCACCAAGAGCAGGTGAGCGGCCCCATCCACCGCCACCCGCCGAATGAGGCGCAGGGAACAGAGGGAGGGAAACGTAACCAGCAACAAAAAAGGGATCCATGCATGCTGCTAGGAAATTCGGTAGGAACGAAGCATCATACGGGAATAGCAAAACAGAATTTAAACCTACCCTACTCGCAAGACCAAACACTTAAATCGGAAAGTAAACAGAGCTGAAAAGCTCCCGTTTCCACTACCCCACATGCTGTATTAAAAGGGATCATTTTAAGGTTCCTCTCTCCCCCAAAATGCGTCACTAAAAAAAAAAAAAAAAAAAACAAAAGAACAAAAAACCAGTTGCTACCGCCTGATTCCTGTCAACCCACTTACTGCTCCTTTAGGACACGGCAGCACTTGCTGGCAGGCGGGTGGGCAGGCGGGCTGGCCCGTGCACTTGGCACTTGGGTCTTCGCTGCTGAACGAACACACTAGTTCCCCAGTGCCCCAATCCACCGGCGAGCTGCCCCAACAGACGCCCTCTTCCCCTCCGTCTCAGTGACAGGAAGGAAGGAGATGCCCTGCCTCACCGCCAAGTTTCACAAACCGTGACCCCCGAATATCTCACGGCCTGTCTGCAGTCTTCAAATATTATCACGAGTAACAGGTGTCCGCCCGCCCCGCGCTGTGACGCGGTCTTGGACTCCGCCAGAGAACGCAGCAGCCGCGGCCCCTGGACGGAGCTGCCGTCCACCGAACAGGCCACGGGGGCGGGAGACACGCCGGCCCCCCTGTGCTCCAGCCTGAGCACATCCCGCAGACACAGGACAGAGTTCCCGACATTGCAGCCAGAGCCTGCTTTCCAGACCCCAATCGGATCTTGTCAGCAAGCCCCTCCACCCCCAGCTCCCGACACTGCAAGGGGCGCTCCGCTTGGGCGCAGGAGCACGGTGACCCCTAACCTGTGGCTGGAGCTCGGCGTGCGTGCATGCCACATAGAACAGCAGGTGGAACCTGGGTCTGTGACGGGCAAACCAGGACTCCCGTCGACCCCGCTTGGGAGGCCCAGCTACCTTCCCCGCAGAGAGGGAGTGTTCACGTGAGATCTGGAGAAACCTCTGATGGAAGACGCGGCCCGGGGGACCAGGTGTAGGGGCAAGGTGACAGACGACCCCACAGCCACAGTGGGGCGGGGTGAGAGGGGCCGAGGTGGGCAGGAGGGGTAGGCTGCGGCCAGACCGGGCAGAGCCTCCCAGGCCAAAGGGCTAACATGCACACAGCACTTGGCAGGCCCCAGAAACACGCACCCAGGACGTGCAAGCGCAGGAAAGGGAACCCTCCCCGCCTTCATGAGGCAGGCCCAGCAACCGCGTGTACTGGGTGAGCAGGTTGACGATGAGTGGCTGGCTGGCATCCAGAGCCAGGCCGCCCCACACGGACCAGCCCCCAAGGAACCCCGATTCGCAGTGTCACCATCACATCCTACCCCCACCCTGCCATCTTCTTGCTCTGCTGCCCCCTCCCCACACCGGGTGGCTAGGGTGCCCCCAGACATGGGCAGGGTGAGGCCACAGGGTTCTGACCCCCGAGCAGGCAGGCCGCGTCCCACCTCACAGGTGCTGGGCCAACCATGGAGGGTCCAGCAGAGAGCGAACACGACTCCCCTGTGTCCTCAAGGAGCCACACGTCGGGTGGCGGGGAGGACAGGGACAGACAGTGGTGGGAGCTCTGAAGTGAGAGTGAAAACGGGGATGCACACGGCTCCAGGGGGAGGAGGGGGCGTCAGGGCCAAAGCCAGAGGAACCACTTTGAGCAAAGGCGCGGAGGTAGGGATGGCAAGATGGAGAGAGAAGGGGCCGAGGGCACCCGGTCTCTGCTGCTTCTGGTGGCAGATGTCCAGAGATTCGAGGCAAAGGAGGGCCCAGCCGGGTGGACAGCGGTCCCACAACGGGCAACCGTCAGGAAAACGCGGAGCCCTTCCTCGCTGCCCAAAGAGTAACATAAAATGTCAAGGAGTCTGCTTGCATCTTAGCAGCCGGGTTTCAGGGGGTGGTCTGCAAGCATACAACCAACTCCTTGGCTAGCCTGGCCCGTCTCCTCCAAAGTTCTGGGCTTCAGGGACCAAGCAGGTCACAGCGCTCAGCACTCCTGGGCAACTCCGGGGGATTCCTCCGGTCCCATCAAATGGGCCCCATGGCTCCCATTTCGCAAAAGTCAAGTGCGACCATCAGACGAGAGCGCGGGTCTGCCCGGCTTCCAGACGGGCTCATTGTCCCCTCGCCTCACAGCCCCCACGACAGACGCAGGACAAACTGCTGCTCAAGGTAAAGCCCCAGGAGGCGGGAGGTGGGTCCCGCCGTAAAGTCCAGAGAAAATCCCCTAACGTGAACCCCCGAGCCCAGACCCCAGGAGCTTCGAGGAGCCCAGCACGGGCAGTTCGCAGGAGGGCAGGAGGACTCGGGTCGGGCACAGCGTGTGGGGACGGCGGCGTCCTCCCTCGGCCCCCACACTGACCAGAATGAAGTCTAGTGAGTTTGGGAATCCTACCGTGCCTCACGAAACGTCACCGTACAAATCTCACGCATCCGAGGCCAGACTGGGCAGCAAGTGCAAACCAGAACCACCACAAACATGACCTTGACCCCCTGAGGTCCCTAAGCCAGCACTTCCCAACCCACTTGTGGGGGAGGGCAGTGTTCGCTGACGCTATCGATACCAGTCTGTCCAGCATGGCGATTTTATATAAAACATGATAAAAATGAAGTGCTGAAACATGGGACAATACACGCCCACATTTTTATCACTATATTCAACACTCAAATTGCTATAAAATTTCTAAACGTGTTCTCTCAATTTCTCTACTGCTCATGGGCTGGTCAGGACCAGGGCCCCCTGGGGTCGCCCAGAACACAGAGAGGCCTGCCCGGAGAGACCCTCTCCCCACAAGAAAGCCCATCTTGGCCTCCAGTGACTGATGAGACTCTCATGCCCTGAGGAGTGGGGCAGTCCCCCTCCTGCCCCCCGCTCTGACCTGGCCAGACCCACCTGGAGTGCTGATGACTTTGTTTAAGAGGGAAAGACAAACCAGGAGGATGGAAACAAGAAAACGTGCCAGAAACCGGGACAACGGAAGGGCCCTCAAGAGCCGAGGGGCGTGTGGGCCACGGCAGGTGGGCAGGATGGGACGCACGGGCTCTATTACCAAAGGGGCCTTAGGAGGGAAACACGAGGGACTCGAGGACTTGCGTGTCACCCCGGCACACACCAGAGCATCCTCCTGGCTCTGAGCACCCGTGACACCGCGCAGGAAGTCCTGCCTGCTGCCTCCCTGCCCGCCGGCCTCCGGCTCACACCGCCATCCCGATGCCAGCACACCAACGGGGTACACTGTGGTCCTCACAGGGACGTGATGACCTCCGAGACTTCACAACACATAGGAAGCCCTCAACAAATACAGCTCTTTTTTTAGAATGATTTTAGAATTGTTATTTCCTTGGAACCATCAGAAGAAATCGAAGAAGTGAAGCCCATGCCTGAGGGGGGGGACATTATCTGAGAAGAGGCGATGAAAAGAACATTTAGACCAGAACAAGCCTGTCTCTCTCCAATCAAAAACTGAATATAGGGGCGCCTGGGTGGCTCAGTCGTTAAGCGTCTCCCTTCGGCTCAGGTCATGATCCCGGAGTCCTGGGATCGAGCCCCGCATCGGGCTCCCTGCTTGGCGGAAAGCCTGCTTCTCCCTCTCCCACTCCCCCTGCTTGTGTTCCCTCTCTCACTGTGTCTCTCTCTGTCAAATAAATAAATAAAATCTTTAAAAAAAAAAAAAAACTGAATATATACTAGAACATTTTTAATTTGTATTTATTTACTTATACTATTTCATTGGTTTTCAGAGACTGCCTACTTTTGGACATTTTGGGTTTTTTTTTTTTTTTTTTTTTTGAAGATTTTTTTTTTTTGATAGAGAGAGACACAGTGAGAGAGGGAACACAAGCAGGGGGAGTGGGAGAGGGAGAAGCAGGCTTCCCGCCGAGCAGGGAGCCCGATGCAGGGCTCGATCCCAGGACTCCAGGATCATGACCTGAGCTGAAGGCAGATGCCCAACGACTGAGCCACCCAGGCGCCCCACTTTTGGACATTTTGAAATACAAACATCCTCTGACCCACACTTAAGGACGAGGGCTGGGGGATTTCTCTTTAACTGCAAAGTTGTCATTGAAGTGACCCTTATCTCATGGTGTTTTAGGATGAGAGAAATAAACGCAGGATCAGAGGATACCAACGAAATGGTGCATCACAGGAGCGCTGAGGAGAACTGAACCCAGGTCTCCCTGACAATACCCTTCCGCCTCGGCCTCAGGGACATGACCACGCCACCCAGGGCCACAAACGTTAAGAAAAACAGGGCTGTTACTCAGTAGGGGGCAACGGCCTCTCTGCCCTGACATTAGTGTCATCTGGAAAGGGGACAGCATGGGGGTCCCAACTCCCAGGGCTGGCGGGAGGTTAAATGGGAGGATCCAAGACAGGAGCACAGAGTGCTCAGTGTTCTCCCCATAACCCGCACACACCGCTGTCCACGGAGCCGTGAGCTCCGGGCTGAAAACCCACATGACATGTCAAGGGATGACACAGGGTCCCCGCTGGTCCCCACAAGGCACACTGACATGGACCCACCCAGGGTTGGCATCTGTGTCCCGACATCCAGCCGCGGTCTGCCTGTCATTCCTAACACGGTAAGTACATGAGTGAAGGAGCCACGCTACTCCCAACCGTTAAAAAAAAGAAGAGTTTTCAGTGGCTTCCATAGTTACAGAAAGTATAAACACACACGCTGCTTACTAACAGGTCATTCACTACATCGGGTTCCAGTAAATGGAACCAGATCACAGAGAAAATGGTCTTCCAAACCAAATGCCGTCTATTTTTATGTGACGATCCTGCAGTGATTTCAAAGACTTGGGAAGACTGCAGTCTCAAATTTACCTAGGTATCCCAAAACCACCTAATTAATTCGACTTCTGGAGATGAGATCCACACTCTTTAAGAAATCAGACAGCAGCTCACTTCGTCACATCAAAGCGATGGCTCATTTCCTGCGGGCCTTCGATGCGCCGAGCACGGTGCCGAGGACTCTAAGTTACGTCTAATTCTCACAGTGATGTTGTAAAGAGAAGAAGTGGACACGGAATTTATTTAGCGTATGGTACATTACACATGTACAAATTCCCTCCTCTACTTCACAAAACACCTCTGTAAAAGAGCGGTTGTTATGAAATTCAGAACTGAAACTTGAAATGATTTGCAAAACCACTGCTAGGGAGACTTCCTATCAGCTGGGACGCTCTCATGAAATAAATACAAGGGATGGGACAAATGATCTCTGCATCCTTGCATCCTTCCAGCTCGACTGTGAGAGCCATGAGGAGCCGAAGTCACCAGCCACAAATTTCTAGAAGAAAATGGAGTCCGATACAAACGTCCTTTTGCCAAGATACGGACGCATAAGAATAAAAATGAAGAAGCTACAGGATCCCTGTCTGGCTGAAAAGATAAAGATGGGCTTTGGGAACGGAATTCATTTCTGGGGACCGATCCCAAGTCAAGACAACAGGAATGATGTCATCCCCCAGGTGCTCCAGACACTGCCAGAAGATGCAGGACAGACGCCCACAGACCCTGCAGAACATCCCCAGCCGTACGTGCTTGGCAGGCGAGGTCCCATGCTCGGGCTCTGATCTTGTCGCCGTGGCCCCGAGCATGAGTAAACGAGCCAGCAGACACGAGGAGGCCCACAGCACTCACTGGAGAAGTCAGCGTCCTAAAACAGCAGTTGACAAACTTCTTCTGCAAAGGGCCAGACGCCACTCCACTCGGCTGCTGAGCCCAAAATCAGCCACTGCGGAGATGTCAACAAATGAGCATGGCCCTGCTCCCGTAAACCTTCATTTAGAAAAGCAGGCAGGGGGCTGGACGGGCCCACGGCTGTCGCCTGCCAGGGCCTAAGCTCTGCCCAAAGGCTCCGGCTCCGGGACTGAAATGGAGCCAAAGGAGCAACACGCAGCAACGGGGGCCTGGGACAGACCGTAGGAATTTGCTCTACAGACGGACGGTGGCAGGTAAGGGGAAGCGAGCAGGAGGCTGCTCCGACCTCCACCTAAGCACGGGGGTCACAGGGACACTCTCTCAGATGCTGACTTCGAAGACAAGCCTACGTGGTTTTTTTGTTCTGTTTTGTTTTTAAAGATTGTATTTATTTATTTGAACGAAAGAGAGCAGGAGAGCACACAAGCAGGGGGAGCTGCAGGTGGGCAGGGGGAAGCAGGCTACCCGCTGAGCAGGGAGCCCGACACGGGACGCGATCCCAGGACCCTGGGATCATGACTTGAGCCGAAGGCAGACGCTTAACGACAGAGCCACCCAGGCATCCCATAAACATACGTGTCTTTGACTCAGAAATCACGAATAAAAATTGTAAAAGTAAAGCTCGATACTCAGAATAAATATCTGGAAATTCAATGGTGAGCTTGATAACCTCCATCATGTTTACTTTCGAGCATTTCGCTGCCAAAGCACCGTTCAACGTTCTGTTCACACGTTTTACCTGAACCTACCACGCTTCCTATTTTTTCTGCTTTCTTCTTAAGGATAGTGTTGCTTTCATTTATAGTCAATAAATAAAATGTACCTCATAACAGGTGCGTAATCCCTTCCTTGAAACCCTGCAGCCTAGATGGAGGTGGGAATTCAGGACTTTTCAGATTTGAGAGAGAGAATGCAGGGGCCAGGGAGGCCTGGTAATGGAGCCATTATGCCCCTAAAGGGCACAGCTCTGGACGATTCGAGTCGGGGTCGGCTGTGACATGAGAAATGAGAATACCTCTCAGTCTGGAGCTTTTGGGGTTTTAAAATCACAGACGATGGGCTGCATCCCCCATTCCTACTTGACCAAAGTCTCACCTCCGCCCCGGCCTCCCCAGGCTAGGCTTTTCCTCCTCTGTCATCTGTGGAGAGCGCCCTGCCCAGTCCAGCCTGGGCTCCACCCCGGCTCTGGGCACTTCCTCCAGGGAGGCCTCCCTGACCTCTCTCCCACTGGCCTGTTTTATTCGCCTCGTATTCTCATTCACAATCATCTTATTTGCCTGCTGTCCCATGTCCACCTCCCCCACTAGGACCCATGAGCCCCGGGAATCTGCCTGCCTCATACAAAGCTGTCTTCCTAGCTCTGACACTGTGTCGGGCACAGTTGATGACCAAGGAATGAAACGTCAGTACCCTGGGCTGGGTGTCCAAGATGCGGCCACCCCCATGCCAGGCGATTTCTGTGTGTTTGCTCCGATCCCCACACAACCTGGACATCACTAACCCTCTCTTACCAGCAGGGAAACTGAGGCACAAGAATATTACAAGATCCCCCCCCACACACAAGGCCACAGAACTATAACAATATCATATTTTAAAGGAGAAACCTACATCTTAAAAGTGAAGCTGTTTGCCCCCTATCCCACCAGCCCCGGGGCCCCGTCACGCCCATCCGCTGGCCCGGTCCCTACAGCGGAAAGCAGGATAATTAAACGCGCATGCTAACTGGGGTGCTTCTGTGTGTATAAATAGCTCTACATCTCAGCAACTCATTGACCGAACCCGGTAACTAATCCACGCCCCAGCTCGGAGTGAACAGCTAGAATTAGAAAACCGTTCGTACGTTGACGATCTTAAAAAATTCTTCTCTATAAAAACTTGGGAGATTTCTCTAATTGCTATAATTGCGGATTGCTCAAGGCTGGAACTCACTGTAAATCATCCCATTTTCTGAGAAATTCTGGAACTGTCATCTGATTTTCCAGGAACGGCGGATGTGAGCTGCCAAGTCTGGCTGCTGGATTTTTATGGCAGGAAGACCGTCCCATCAAAAGCCACCAAACAGCATGACTGAGCATTTCCTCCAGGGGTGACAGAGGCTCGCGGGGGCTGCCTACCACGCCGGACAACTGGCT
This sequence comes from Phoca vitulina, assembly GCF_004348235.1. Classification (NCBI taxonomy): domain Eukaryota; kingdom Metazoa; phylum Chordata; class Mammalia; order Carnivora; family Phocidae; genus Phoca; species Phoca vitulina. The sequence goes on from NW_022589747.1 coordinate 4,542,723, forward strand.
CGGACAGCTGAGTCAGCAAAGACAAACGGCCAGTGCGTCCGTCTGGGGAGTGAGGCGTGACCTCTACCTGGTGCTTCTGCCATCTCCGTATGGCCCGGTGGGAAACTGAAGACGGGGGTGGGGGGGATGGCAAGAGGGACTCGGTGCCCTCACCCTTCCCTCCATCAGGTCTGGCCCTCAAGGTCCGCTCTGTAACCAGCTAGAGAGGACCCTTCTCCACCAACTTTCAGCGCAGGGAACCTTCAAACTGTCCCCGGGGGCGTCTGCGGGGACAGCTTCCCGTATGGGGCGCTGATCCATCCCCTCCATTTGGGAGTGATGGTGTGAAGTGTAGGGCAGCAAGACAGATGACGGGCACAGTCTGGGCCCAGACAGCTGGCCAAAGCTACGTGACCACAGGAGAACGAGCCATGAATGCAGCACAGAGCTTAATCAACGGGGTGAGGCCCTTTAAGAACAAGAAATGAACCTTGCAGAAGGCCGAGGGCCTCGCAGAGCTCACCCACTGAGAAGACCCACTTGTCCCCAGCACGCTCCGCATGCTGGCTCTCTTTTCTGGCTTGTGACCGGCTTCGGTCTCGTCTCAAATTCAGCAGCTACAACAAACGGCATTCCTAACCTTCAGCCTCTCTTCGAAGGTTCACGTCACTTCGACACCAAAAAAAATTAAAAAGGAAAATCTCTCCGCAGCCGTGGTGCATAAGCAAATTCTCATCACTATTGCCAGAGAGGCTCTACAGATTAAGGGAGGGAAAAACAGTATCAGAGCAAGGGTAGAGCGTAGGGAAGGACCTCCAAACCTTGGGAGCCCTGCGGGGGAGAGACGGAGGCTGAATGAGAGATGGTACCAGTACTTGAAGTGTTGAGAGACTGATAAAGATGGACAAGCTTGGGGCGCCTGGGGGGCTCAGTCGGTTAAGCCTCTGCCTTCAGCTCAGGTCATGATCCCGGGGTCCTGGAATGGAGCCCCCCTGCTTGTCCCTCCGCCCCTCCCCCTGCTTTTGCTCTCTCTCTAAGTCTTAAAAAAAAAAAAAGGACCAAGCCTTGCTTGTGCATTCCTTCAGAAGCATCCCTCCACACTGTCAAGTAAAAGTTCAAACACAAACGTGGTTCAGAAGATGAAGGAAGCGTACAGGGCAAACCCACCGAGCGGCCCACAGAGAGGAGCTCGAGAACCTGGATGGACGGGTCTGAACGTGTCCTTCACCAAACCCCACCTGATGCTAGTGGGTGGAGGGGAAAAAGAGCCAGTCTTTCGGGGAGGACTCCATCTCCAAAAGGCAGGCTGCATGCGCCTGGGCTCAGAGACCTCCCTCTCCCCACTTCTAGCCCCGGATGCTGTGTCTCCGCGTGAACATCCCCGAAGCCACCACGGCCACTCGCCACCCGGAGCTCTGGGGCCCAGCAGACGACCCCACAGCGCCTGAGCCTTCCAAACACCCCCTCCCGCGCGTCAGAGAAAACGCCGCACCACAAGGACAATCTTCTCAAAGAGAGGATGCCACGAACATAGAGAACACGTGGTAAGGTCTCCCAGCACAAAGTGAGGACAACTGTGGGAGCCACGCGTGATCCTCCGTGGGACATGCCAGAGGCCCTCACGCACACACTGCCAGGGACGGAGTGGGTCGTGGTCACTAACTACATTTGTGCCGTGGCCTGGGCCACCACCACGTGCGGGCAGCAGCCGTCCACGCTCCCCCATACCTTGTAGTACGGATGGCGCAAGAAGGAATCTGGGCAGCCGGCTAAAGCCATGGGCTCCTTCTTCCAGTTACACGGACGGATCTGCAGCGCCTACAACAAAGACAGACCGTGAGAAGCTGGACCGGAGGAAAAATGAACCCCTCACAGCTTGTTCAAGAGCAACGCGGCCGAGGGGGCAGCCCTTAGACACCCCTCGGGCGGTCAGGTGCTCGGCTGGGTGTCTACTAATGGGGGTACCCGCTTACCTTCTAACAGAAGGAGGCTGGTGCCAGCTACAGAGCCGTGGGGAGCCAGCCACGTGGTCCCAGGGCCCGTGGGGTGAAGGGGGTGCTGGCCCGTGGCGCTGACCGCACGCCTTCCCAGGAGCTCCCAGGGACCCCCGGGCTCTTTCCTCGTTACAAATATTGAATCCCTGAAGACTTTATCTTACTTTGGCAATTATGGATTTAGCCCAATTCCAATGAGGCACCAAGGTGGCTGTGTGCATGCTGGGCGTCCCGGCCACAGGCAAGGTCGACCACCGTCAGGAGCACCTAAGGGTCCCCGGTCAGCTCCACACTCTCCCTGCAGGCCACGGTTCTGTGACCACAGCCTCTGAGAATAACATTCACAGAAACGGACTTCTGAACATACAGGAAACTTTCCGGACCTCTAAGTGAGCTGCGAATACCAGCACCTACACTAAACAGCACACTGTCTCCTACAGTGAGCTCCTAATATGCGCGAAACAGAGATCCTGTCTTTTTCTTTTTTTTAAGATTTTATTTATTTGACAGAGAGAGAGAGAGAGAACACAAGTAGGCAGAGCATCAGGCAGAGGCAGGGGGAGAAGCAGGCTTCCCGCGGAGCAGGGAGCCCGATTCAGGGTTCAATCCCAGGACCGCGAGATCATGACCCGAGCCGAAGGCAGACGCTTCACCAACTGAGCCACTCAGGCGTCCATCTTTTTTTTTTAATCTACTGTGGCACAAACCACGGGCCTGCAGCATGCAGAGCAGCCGAGTTTCCCAGCTGAGTCTGACAAAGGCCCCTCCCTTCTGAGGCTGGGGTGAGGGGCGACCAGCGGCTTGGCCTGGACTGGGGATGGGTCATCCCTTTGCCTTTGAACACAAAAAATGCTCTGCCAAACTTCCACGAAGCGAGCTTCTCCGAGATACATCTTTCTTTCCAAATCTCAGGAGTAATCAGAGAGCAGGGCGTGGATTCCAGGAACAGAGGCAGTGTCTTCTCCTTCAGAAATCATCAGACGTGAAAACGTGTTCAGGAATGGCAGCATATGAACGCTCCCCATCATAACCAATCCCAGAGGTGCACACCCTGGACCCTCGGTCCCTTGGTGGCCCAGACACCCTGAATGATTGCTAATTCTGGGCCACGGGAGGCTTTCTTGAGCCACCAGCTAACCTACTATACCCTGTAGGACTGAGCTCAGGGACCACCTCCTCCAGGAAGTCCTCTCAGACTGCCTCTCACCAATCACCACGGCTCCGAGATGGCTCCGTCAGTGTCCCTTCTGGGCTCCTGGGCCCCACGCTGGGCTTACATCCGTTTTTCCATCTGCCACACAGAACTGTAAATGCACCTTCCCGGTCTCGCTCCCCCCACGTAAACTGTGCATTCCCTGTGCCCCAGCGCCCACGCCCAGTGTGGATGCTGCCTGCCTGTCAGGCCCCCGCTTCACCGGGCTCTTGGCATCTGGATCCAAGCAGGGCAGGTTTCACGAAGGGGACTCTGCGGGTCATCGTGTCACCCGGTTAGAGTGGGAAGAAAACAAAAGGACTCCAGGACGACCACCCCACCGTGTCCAGAGGCCACCAGCAGGACCACCCACCTCTCCTACACTGTCCCCAGCGGAGCCCCACGCCTCACCTCCCACGCACCTGCGGCAGGGAAGCTCCCTCTAGACACAGTCTGAGGTTTTCAGAATTCAGAAATCAAAGACTCACAGAAGCTTCCCAGGGGAAACCTAAAATCAGATGGGTGCATAAAAGTCAGGATATTCATTCTATCGACTGAAATAGCAAAGAAATCAAGGTAAGGCCCAGTTATGGGCTGAACGGGGTCCTCCCCAAAATTCAGAAGTTGAAGCCCTAACACCCAGGATGCACAATGTGGCTGAATCTGGAGGTGGGGGGTCTTGAAAGAGGTGATAAGGTTCCCACGAGGCATTAGTGTGGGCCCTGATCTGCTGTAAGAGGAGATCGGGACACAGACCGTGGGAAGAAGACATGGGGAGGAGACAGGCATCCGCACCCCATGAAGAGACGCCTCGGAAGGAACAGCCCTGCCCACAGCTCGAGCTCAGACTCTGGCCTCCAGAGCCATGAGAAAATAAATTTCTGTTGTTTGAGCCACTCAGTCGGTACTATTCTGTTCTGGTGGGCCTCGAAAACTAAATCAGACCCAAGATATAAAAACACTACTAAATTGTCATTTCAGCTAAAAGGAACAGAAGTGCCCTAAACCTGTAACGTTTACTACCAACCCCCTATGTTTCCTGCGAGTGTGTGGGATCCTTTAAGCCAACTGGGCAGAAACCAAAGAACAATCCCTAAGAGGCTGCTGGGCTAACAAGATGGCGGGAGCACCCCACTCCCCGCATGGGCACAGCTCTGGCGGGTCACCTCCCTCCAGGCTCCGGCCAGGCCAGCAGCCCCCAGCCCTGCAAACCTGGCCCCCATGGTGGCGAGTCTCATGCGTCCAGCACCAACCTAGAGGCTGTTCTAAAAGCACTCCATGGGGGCACCCGTGTGGCTCAGTTGGTTAAGCGTCCGACTCTTGGTTTTGGCTCAGGTCCCGATCTTAGGGTGGTGAGATCGAACCCTGCGTCGAGCTCCACGTTGAGCACGGAGTCTGCTTGAGACTCTCTCGCCCTCTGCCCCTCCCCACTACACATGCGCGTGCACGCTCGCTCTCCCTCTTAAATAAATAAATCATAGATAGATAGACAGATAAAAGTACTCTGTAGGCATGGGTAACATCTGCAACCACTGGACTTGAGTAAAGGTGATCACCCTCCATAATGGGCGTGGGCCTCGTGCAATGTGTGGAAGGCATAAGAGCAAAGACTGAGGTTTCCCTGAGAAGGGATTTGGCCTCAAGACTGTAGCGAACTCCTGCCTGAGTTCCCGGACTGCCAGCCTGCCCCACGGACTTCAGACTTGTCAGCCCTACAGTCACATGAGCCAATTCCTTAAGATAAATCTCTGTATAGACACACACGTTTCGGTTTCTCTGGAGAACTCTGACGTATACACCCCAACCAACCACGGCCAGCTCCCAGGACCACGCTGTGCTGTCTCCTGTGGGCCTCCCCAAAGCCTGCGTGGGTCTGATGAGTCTGCGTGGACAGCCTCCCAGCCCCGGGCCCTCCTGCAAACACATCTTCCACCTCTTCAGCCTGCAGCCTCACTTTCCTGGGACGCTGTTTTTCTCCCCTCCATCCACATCCCTGCAGGCCTGGGGGAGGGGTTCACAGCCTCCTGGCTCCCTCTTCCTGCCGCAGAGAATGGGCCTTCCTGGCCACTCAAGGACCCTCTCTGCACCCATACTAAACCTTTGCCCCACACCTCCTTCTGCCACTGTTTCCCACACTCCTTCCAGCTCACTGCTCACCTGCTGCTTGCCCGGCCTCATATGCCTCTAGAACTTTGGGATGTGTTGAACACGTGGAAACACGTTACCTTCCCCTTGAAGCTTCAAATTTAATGGGTGTTGGAGTGCCAAAAATATCACATAAACATGCCAATTTTATTACCTAAATATGACCTTTGAAAGTATTTACCAAGTGAGATTGCTTCTCAGCCAGAAAAATATATAGCCCATATGCCCTGTTGAGTAGGTTCCTTTGGGATAGGAAAACTATAGTTAGATACACTAAGAAGATCAGAGTAACTCTGGTCTCTTAATAAAATGTCTCAAACCCAAAGCTAACATCGTATTTAATGGTGAAAGATGGAAAGCTCTTCCCTAAGATCAAAAACAAGGTGAGGGTGCCGGCTTTTGCATCTTCTACTCAACATTGCATTGGAAGTTCTAGCTAGAGCAATAGAGCAAGAAAAAGAAATAAAAGGCACCCAAATCAGAAAGCAACTAATACGATCTCTGTTCACAAATGACATGATCTTATCTACAGAAAACCCTAAAGATTACTAAGACATGCCCTCAATCTCTAGCTAACAAATAAATGCATTAAAGTTGCAGGATGGAAGATCGACACACTAAAATCAGTTGTATACTAATTTTATATACTCAGTATACACTCTATACAAAAAAATCTGAAAAGGGGATTAAGAAAACGCCGTTCAAAATAGCATCAAGAATCATAATTAGGAATATATTCAACTAAGGAGGCAAAAGACTCGTACACTAAAGATTGCAAATACTGCTGTAAGAATATAAAGAAGATATAAATAAGAAAAGCACCCTGTGTTCATGGTTTGGAACATTTAATACTGTTCACATGATGATAATCCCCAAAGCAATCTAGAGATTCAACGCAATCCCTCACAGATTCCCTCCAGCATTGTTGCAGAAATCAATAAAATCTTTCTAAAATTTATATATATTCTCACAGGACCCCAAATAGCCACACACACAAAAAAAAAATCTTGAAAAAGAAGAACAAAATTGGAGGACTCACATTTCCTGATTTCAAAACCTACTACAAAGCTACAGTGATAAAGGTAGTGTGAAATGGCAGAAGGACACCCATAGAGACTAATGGACTCGAATAAAGGGTGCAGAAATAAACCCTCATATGTAATGGTTGGCTGATTTTCAACAAAGGTGCCAGGACCATTCGATGAGGAAAGGACAGTCTTTTCAACAAATGGTTCTGGGAAAATCAGATACCCACATGCAAAATGATGAGGTTGGACTTTTGACTTACACTATCAATGAACATTAATTCAAATGGATCTAAGACCTAAATATAAGAATAAAAGTATAAAACTCTTAGAAAAAACCTAGGGAAAAGTTTCCATGATGTTGAATTTGACAATGACTTCTGGGATAAGACACCAAAGGCACAGACAACAAAAGACAAACTGGACTTCATCCAAATTAAAAACGTTTGTGCGAAGGACACGATGGAGGGAGTGAAAAAACCCACAGAGAAGGACAAAAGAGTTGCAAATCATTTATTGGGTAAGGGATTAATATCCAGAATATATAAAGAACACCTACAACTCAACACTAAGAAAACAGACCACCAATTTCAAAAATGGTCAGAGGACTTTAACTAGACATTTCTCCAAGGAAAACATAAAAATGACCAATAAACACATGGAAAGATGCTCCATATGACTAGTCATCAGGGAAACGCAAATCAAACCACCATGAGATGCCACACAAAATCACAGGTGTTGGGGGGGATGTGGAAAAACCGAAACCCTTCTGCATTGCTGGTGAGAATATAAAATGGTGCATCCTCTGTGGAAAACAGTGTAACAACTCCTCAAAAAACCAAATAGAGAATTAACATAAGTTCCAGAAATCCTATTTCTAAGCATATACCTCAAAAGAAGTGGAAGCAAGGACTCAAACAAATCCTTGTACGCCCATGTTCATAGCAGCACTGTGTACAACAGCCAAAGAGTGTGAACAACCCAAGTGTCCATCAACAGATGAATGAATAAGCAAAACGTAGCATATCCATGCCATGGAATATTATTCAGCCTTGAAAAGGAACACTTTGATACATGCTACGACATGGATGAACCTTGAAGACATTACGCCAAGTGAAGTAAGTCAGTCGCCAAAGCACAAATATTGTAGGACCTCACTTACATGAGGCACCTAGTATAGAAACAAGAGGTAGAAGTCTGCAGGGGCTAGGAGAAGGGGAGTTTGTTCAATGGATACAGAGTTTCTGTTTGGGATGAGGACAAAGTTCTGGAAATAGATAACCATGATGGTTACACAACACTGTGAATGTACTTAAGTCCACTGAATTGCACACTTACAAATGGCTAAAATAGTAAATTTTATGTTTCATATATTTTATCCCCAGTTTTTAAATATCGGAAAAGATGGCTATTCAATGAGCTTCCTTTAATAAAATTAACAACTTCTGCTAAATTTCTTTAAAGATTTTATTTATTCATTTAGAGAGAGAGAGTGGGAGGAGAGGCAAAGGGAGAGAGAGAGAATCTCAAGCAGACTCCCCACTGAGCACGGAGCCCAATGCAGGGCTCGATCTCATGATGCAGAGATCATGACCTGAGCCGAAATCAAGAGTCAAACGCTCAACCGGTGGAGCCACCCAGGCGCACCCCCAGCCCCGCTAAATATTTTTTAATACAATCATGAGATTCAGCAGAATTTCTTACAATGATAAAACTTGAAGATGGATAAAGCAATGATTGCAAATTCACTTTTATACAAACTTTTTTTTTTTTTTTTTTAAATACCACCAAGTTTCCTGTTCACACTTGTTCTACCACTTGGAAATTGTTTACAGCTTGTCCATTTTGGTTTCTCTTGAGCATCCATGCCCTCTCAGTTGTGTGACTCTGCGTAACCCAAACGTCTGACTGGTGAAATGGAAACCCCACAGCAAGCCCTCCGTAAATCCACCCTGCCGTCCACACCTGACAAAGACGAAGACCACAGTCATGATCTGTGCTCTCGTGGAGACTCAACTTCCATCCTGCTCCTCAACAAAAAAACCGCACTTCGTAATGTCCTACAACAGTACAGCAGTGATGACATTCTGTGCCACTTTGCAGAGAGTTCCATATTCAAATCATCAGCTGATTTATCAAAATGATGTGCTCCATAGCCTGACGAAGGGCCTGACAGGCAGGTAGATATTACAGCTTTGTATCTACCACAATAAAAGGCGTTCTCATGAACAGTTGTAGAATGACTAAGAAATTGTACCAACGACTGTTGTCTTTTTTCTTGCTTCGAGGAAAGGGGCTTACGGATAAGGTCATCTTCTTGTGTTGGTTTCTTTTTGACTATGAATTTTGTCCATTGCCAGAATGCATTATAAATAATGTATAAGAGTCTATCCTTTCTTTTAAAAAGGCTTTTATTTATTCATTTTTAGAGAGTGAGTGAGCGGGGGTAGGGGCAGAGGGACAGAGGAAGGGAGAGAAACAGAGAGAGAGGGAAACAGACTTCCTGCTGAGCATGGAGCCCAGTGCAGGGGGTCGATCTCACAACCCTGACATCATGACCTGAGCCGAAAGCAAGAGTCGGACGCTCAACCGACTGAGCCACCCAGGGACCCCGGAGTCTGTCCCTTTTAATGGAGTTTTGAACTTGTGATAAAAATTTCAATAATCTTCACCATGAAGCCTGAACTTTCTTCCTTATTAGACTATAGTTCGGAAAAATAGTTCCAGCAAAGCCAAAAGTTTGCTGATTCTAGAATCAACATTTTTCTCAACAACGTCAATATTTACACTTCTGGGTCCAGCAGCTGAACTTCAACAATGCCTTTGTTCTTTCTGTCTCATGTTTATTTGTTTTTCCATTTTAAGGGAAATTTCTACTAAATTAAAGTGATACAACTATCTTAAAATTTTAAAACGTTGCACCAAATAATGCTTTTTCGGCGTTCCTGAGACTCTAAAGACTGGCACGCATATGCCTTTCACATCACAACCAACTACAAATTATGCTTGTGGCGGATTTCAACTGTCCAGCGCCCCCCCACCAATCAGGATGACTCTACATGCTAGAAAAATCGACTACAGTGCCAACAGGTGCGCTGAAGGACCCTCGCATCTCATGACACGCCTGATGCATCACACTTGGCAGTGTGCTCAGGATCCATGCAATCCACTCTGATGCTTCCTCTTCTGATCTGTTTTCCCTACTGAACACTCCGTGCGTGACCTACTAACTTGATGCTTGGCTCGACGATGGGATGCAACCCACAATCTGAAAACAGGGTCAGGTTCGGGTTTGTACTTAGTGCCCGCAAGCTCACGGGCTTCCCTTGCACAGGTATGCAGGATGGAGACTGCTGCCCACTGGATCAGCCACTCTGTCCCCACCTCCCCCCACCCACACCCCTTTACTTCCTGGCTTAGGGCAGCAGTCCACTTCAGCCACTCCCTGGCTAACACCCGAGCTCCCGCGTGCGTCACCTCCTCTGACCTACTCTTAGAAAAACACAGCTCCTCTGCTTAACACATCTAGCCATCTCCAGCATCCCTGAAGTCACCGACCGTGCAAGATGGACTCTTCCCATTTCTACTCAGCCACAAATCCAAAATGTGCATTTAATACCGCTGGGAAAATCTAGTATGTGTCCTTAGAGAATTTACTATGTCCTCTCTGGCATGTCCGTTTCCGACTTTCTCCTCACTGCCCTCTCTTGGGATATTCGGATGACACCCAGCACAGGCAGTGAACGGCTCATCGCCCCGCCACCCTGCTCCAGGGTCATGGCCAGCACCTGACATCAATCCTATCACACTTGTAGTTGGTAAACGCCTTCTTGTTCAAGAACTTGTTAGTTGGAATATGCCCTGCTGCACCCAGGACAGCACACAGTGGGGACTCCAGAAGGTCTGCACACTAACGGGACTAACTACCTTCATTGTTGGTGGACAGGCTAACTAATAACATTTAATTTAAAAATAAAATCAAAAAGAGAAGCTGCAAGTCTTAGATCACTGTAGGACTTTTTACAAAGAAAACTATCCCTTCCGTAAAAGCCAGGGACCCTGCTATTTACCAGGAACAATGTAATTGACCCACATTCATGACATATTAAGATAGTCACTTGTGGAGCTGAAAACAGAATATTCGCATTCTAAATCATAATAAATGCATAAAAAGAAACTCATAATACTTCAAACATCAAAGGGAAAATAGAAACCAGGAGATGAAGACAGCATTCAAAAAAGAAACAATTTATTCCAAAAACAGACGCCGTGTAGCAAAAAATGTCAACGATCTGATGCGCTTTTCAAAATAATATTCAAAACTATTCCAATATTAAGAAAAAAATTACTCAAAGCACACTGAAATAGAAATGCTTTAAAAAGAGAGCCAGGAAGGGAGGGAAAGAGATGGAGCGGGTAGAGACACAAGAACAGGACAAAAGTCAAGCACGGTGACAAGCTCGGGGACGGGGCCAGCGAAGCATAGGGCCACGTAAGATGCTCGTGAACTGCGAACAGCAGAGCACACGGCCCACAGTGTGGTTAGCAACCGCCAACAGTCACCCTCCACCCTCCAAACAACACAGCATCTGCATGCAGGGGGCTTACAGTAAGTGGACGAACGCTACACTTCGACAAGAAACTCACATTGAAAACAAGAACTCCACGTACAAAGGGAAAGCAAAGGAATACCGTGTGTTTTAATCATACGGTAATTTTATAGACGTTAATAAAGAAATAAATTTGGAGACGTCAATAGAATTAGAACTTTTATTACAAATAAATACCAAAATCAAAATAATCTTTAAAAACACCCTTATATGGACACCTGGGGGCTCAGTTGGTTAAATCTGTTTTCGGCTCAGGTCGTGATCCTGGGGTCCTGGGATCAGGCCCCACATCGGGCTCCTGGTTCAGCAAGGAGTCTGCTTCTCCCTCTCCCTCTGCCCCTCCTTCCTGCTCACACCCTCTCTCTCTCTCTAAAATAAATAAAATCATTTAAAAAAATAAATAAAATAAAAAACACCCTTCTGATAGAAAACACTGCAGATAAAACAGACTGAAACCCACACTCCTACCACCTTTGCCCCTACATGTAAAGAAAGCAATGGACTTGGATGTTCTTACTATTGATTATTTCAATTTGTCAAGACAAAAAAAAAAAAAAATGATTCGCGAGTGCTTGTGTAGACCAGTCAGCGGACTACGTAGGGATGTGTGTGTATGTGTGCAAACACACGCACGCACGCACACGCCCTCACACTAGGATCATCCCCACTGTTGACAGGAGTAACATGAAGTGCGGTGGTCAAGGTCCTGGGGCCAGTAATGGGAAAGAGACAGAGGTGACCGAGGACGGGATGAAGCTCAGTCCAAAAATCCACGCTCTTAACCGGAACCCCACAGTCCCGTGGTTTTCAAATTAGGGTCCCTGGACAGACGGCACGGGCACCACCTGGGAACGTGTGCATACACACATGCTCTAGCCCGGAATGTGGGGCCCTTGTGTCCGGGGCCTGGAACCAACCACGGGGAACCTCGGGTGCCTGGGCTGCACCCCAGATCGGCGAAAATAAAATCTTGGGGATGCGGGCATTGTTTCAAGTTCCCTGTGTTCCCAAAGTTGAGAACCACTGCTCTTGTCTCTTTTCTTTACATGATTAATCCTTTTTTATGATGTTTGCAAGGGGGGAGAATTGAGAGAAAATTGCAATAAAGCTTTGAAGAGTCACATTCTGGAAGCTGGGGAGGGAAACCTACCACAACTGAAGTAAACAATATAATCAGCTCCTCAAAAGGCCACACCTGAATCCTAAGGGCCAGATTCCCACAGGGAAGCTGCACCTGGTACGTTTTCTGCCTTTTAAAAATCTATTACTTTTTCCTATGCAGATAGAATCCCTTCTAGAACACGGCAGTGGGGGGAGGAGGGGAGGCAGACCAAAGCGCTATACTCAACGGCAGAGAATGACCTGCAGCAGAGAATGACCTCATCACCTCGAACTTCAGGGTTTCAGGTCCAAGGGTCTGGATTTGACCCTATGTAGCAGAATGACCTTTGACTTTACACTCTCTGTCTTTGGTAAGAGGCCTGTTTGGAATATTCTATTCAAGTATCCACAGTACCCTACACCTCAGTGCTTTGGTCAGCCTGCTGACAGAAAACCAGCGAAATTTTGAAATGAACTTGGTGATGGCCACGCTCCTCACTTACGTTACTTGTGTGGAGCATCGCGTCCTCAAACGATCCACGTGGAGACACGGTAATTATTCCCACTAGACAGGCCAGGAGGCTGAGCAGAAGCTGCTTGCTCGGGTCACCCACGCCGGCCAAGTGTGCGGTCAGCCCTGGAGCTCTGCTCTGCCCAAATCCAAATCCCAAGTCCTGAGCTCGGATGCGGGGTCCCCGGGGAACAGGACCTGGTCCGCGCGAGGTCGGAGAGGCCAAGGCTGGACGTTGATCTTGAATTTCCAGCTGCCTCAGCCCGTGGGCACTGGGGTCTGAGAGACGGGCCTCCACCTCGGCTGGGGTTAATATGCACGTGTGCAGTGATGTGCTAAGCGCCGGACAGGATTGCTACCCCAGTTCCCGAAGGCTCCTGTAAGGAACGACCCAACAGACTCGAGGTACCCAGCACTGGAGGAAGTCAAGAAACAATAGTGCGAGAGAAGAGCTAGGGTACCCACAGAGAACAGCCGGGACTACACATGGGCAGAGGGGCCTCACGACCTCCCTCATAAATGCATTACCAGGGCAAAACCACACTGGCCTCAGGTCATGAAAACAGAGGCAAAGGCAGTCCGTGAGAATGCTGCACCCCACCTTTCCATGCCCACCTTCCCAGAAGGGATGGCCTTCCCAGGCCGCCATGATGGCTGAACACGTGCAGTTGACAAGAGGAAGCCCACATTGGTGCAGAGCCCCAGATAATTCGGAAACCCGTGAGGGGACCGTCCCCACTTCACAGATGAGGACACGGGCTTTAAGATGAGGATGACCTGGCCAGGGCCGCCCGGGGGTTTGCAGGACCCCGCAGACAGGGAACACCCGTGGAATCCACACGGGTAGCCGGCCCAGGAGTCGGAGAAAAGGAAGGATCGGAAGCTCTTGCAGAGAAGGGCATCCTACCTTGTGTGACCAGGGGACACCGGGGGAGAAGGAAAAGCATTATAATGTTAAATTTAGAATGTGGATTATTTACACACAGGCCTAAAATCAGGGTCCTCTTAAAAAAAACTCACTTTCCCTGACACACACACACACACACACACACACACACACACACACCCTTTAACTCATTAACGTTTTGTTTTCACTACTGGTGTCATTACTTAGGATAATCCTTGACGGTTGAGATGTATGAATTATTACAAATTACTGAACACCTGTGGGTGCCTTCTAAGGGACAGCTCTTTGCACATCCAAACATAAAAGGAGAACAAAAATGAAGAGACTGAATCACTTAAGTGAAAAAGGTTAAGACGGGGGCGCCTGGGTGGCTCAGTCAGTTGAGCGTCCACCTTTGGCTCAGGTCATGATCCCTGAGTCCTGGGATCGAGCCCCACATAGAGCTCCTTGCTCAGCGGGGAGTCTGCTTCTCCCTCTGCCCCTACCCCCGCTTGTGTTCGCTCACTCTCTCTCTCAAATAAATAAATAAAATCTTAAAAAAAAAAAGAAAGAGAAAGGTTAAGATGACCATGATGCCACCCACATGGCCCACCACGTCCCTGACCTACTGCCCCAGCAGCCCGCCCTTCACCGACGAACGAGTGGCGTTAACACCGCTGAAATCCCTCGAGTTTGTCTTGGCTGGCTGCAAAACCGGTTCTCTAAGCGTTGGGAAAGTGATTCAACTTTATCAGAAAAATTAAGGAAGGTCTGTAAAACCATGCTTGGATTTAAGCACTTCATACAATATACACAAACCCAAGTCCTTCGGATCAGCACCTCAAAGTACAGCGCCTGTCCGTACAATGAAACTCACATCACTGACGGGGGACGTTCCGCTAAAGAAAGCTTGAGAATTTGCAGCCCGAGACCTCTGGGGAAAACATGAATATGGAGGGTGGGCGGCATCAGATCCTCCTAATCTCATTCTGTCTGGGACTCTTGCAAAAGGCCTGCAGCTTCCTCCCTTCCCAATTAGCCCCCAAGTCCAATGCTAGAGCTGCAAGAACCCCGGTCTCTGGGGCTTTGGAGAAGGGGCTGTGGGGTCCCCGACCCCCAGGGGCCCCCCAGGAGCCCCCCAGGAGTAACCCAGCTAGACTGCAAGAACCCCAGTCTCTGGGGCTTTGGAGAAGGGGGTGTGGGGTC
>NW_022589747.1:4557381-4559606 GCF_004348235.1 Phoca vitulina
TGCAAGAACCCCAGTCTCTGGGGCTTTGGAGAAGGGGGTGTGGGGTCCCCGACCCCCAAGCGTCCCCCCCCAGGAGCCCCCCAGAAGTAACCCAGCTAGAATGCTCTGGGGCTTTGGAGAAGGGGTGTGGGGTCTCCAACCCCCAGGAGCCCCCCAGGAGAAACCCAGCTAGACTGCACAGAGGCTGCTTCCCTGCAGAGTCCTTCTTAACTGCAAACCACTGGTGAGTGACAACCAGGACAGTTGGGAGGCCTGGGGGGGAGAGACTTATTTTTCATGGAAAGCCCTCTGGAGCTGTTAAGTTTCATGCCAAGCGCAGGAATTACGTATCCAAAAAACAAGTGAATATGATCACTGGGTTTTAAATCTTGAAAGCATTAAGGCTGCACTGCCTTCCAGAGCTTTCCCGGGATCGTTGGTGAATTCAGCAGAGTAAACCAGTTTCTTGGGCTCTCACGGCACCAGACGCGTATGGACTACAGATCAGGAGAGCAAGCCTTGCTTCTGCTCGCTCTACGTGGCAAAGCTCAAATCCGGCAGCGCGTGTCGGAGAAGGGTCGGGGATCTAACGCCATCCCTCACACGGCTGGGAAAGCGAGTCGTGCGTCCCGGTTTAGAGGTTTCTGACAGCTCTAATCAGCATAAATGTTGGTTCTGTTCTTCAATTTCACAGCTACGGCAAGTGGGCAATTCTGCAGCGCAACCCCACTCACACTCGCTGCCTCGCCGTCCACCACCTTGATTACTGGGGACAGATAACTACTCTTATTTCTAAGGCTGTTGATTCAGTGTGTCACCCATTCACACCTCGCAAAAAGCCCTGACCCGTGAAGCCCTCAGCTCTTGCTGTGGAGAGGCCGTCTTGGCCAGAGATGCTCTGGATGTGCTCTCAGTCACCGCTCTGCCCCGGAGACCCTAACACCAAATACCCATTTCTGAGCTGCATTAGCACGCAGAGTGCGCGCCCCCATGCCAACCCGCCAGACCCAGGACAAGTCGCCTGGGAAACCTACCCCCACACACGAAGTTCTACCCTCCCGGAGGGAATGGCTCAGCATCCGTCCACCAGAGAAGACGTGTATATATATATGTATACGTACACAGGTACCTCCAACAGTGATCATCAGACCGGGGAGCTGGCAAGAGGAGGTGATCCACAGGGCCACCGCATGTCCCTCCACCAAGGCCGGGGCTGGGTCGGTTAGTAGGTTTGCACAAGCATCAGATCTGGATCTCTTATTTTTTATTTATTTACTTATTTATTTTATTACGCTCCACATCCAGCATGGAGCCCGACGCAGGGCTCGATCCCACGACCCCGAGATCAAGACCTGAGCTGAGATCAAGAGTCAGATGCGCCACTGACTGAGCCCCCCGGGCTCTAGATCTGGATCTCTTGGATACAGTTTAGCTACAGGAGGTTCTGATAATGTTTCAAAACAACCCGAATACGTTCGCTTTAAATATATTAGCTTTAACTGAAAAACAGTCTTTCCTGATGAAAAATGACAAAATTCTGTCCTTGGTAGGACTTGAATAACTCACCGCCGAGGGAAAGATGCCGGATCCTCTGCGGAGGCGACAAGCTACATAGTGAAGTCGTGTCTTTTCTTTTTTTAGAGAGAGAGGAAGTGGGGGTGGGGGGCAGAGGGGAAAAAGAGAATCTCAAGCAGACTCCACGCACAGCACAGAGCCCCACGCGGGGCTCGATCCCATGACCCTGAGATCGTGACCTGAGCCGAAACCAAGAGTCAGAAGCACAACCGACTGAGCCACCCAGGCACCCCAAAGCAGTGTCTTTTCTCATATTCCGATGACCTGGGTTCCAAAGAAGAGAGGCATGCACACGGTTGGGCCACGAGAAATCCACGACCCAGCCCCAGGAACTGCAGACAACGGTGGCCTTCCCTCGGACGCTGAAGGAGGATAACTGTGGCCACCAAACACAGTGCTTCATCCCTCGTGCACTCCAGAGAGCTGCATCGCCAGGTTAAAGGCTCACAGGAATGGAGGAAAGTAAAACCATTCAGCTTCCCGTAAAACCCACGTATTTTACTATGAGGTCCTTCTTGCTTCTGTGAACTTGAAAGGAAGGTGGAAACAGGCACCAGCCCTTGGCTCTGCTTCTCGTGTCCTTGTGAGGAGCAGGAGATATGTGGAGCAGAGCCCAGGCCACGTCCAAGCCCTGCGCCCTGCGCCCTGCCCCCCCCCCCCCCCCCCCCCCC
>NW_022589747.1:4559706-4591377 GCF_004348235.1 Phoca vitulina
CCCCCCCCCCCCCCCCCCCCCCCCCCCCCGCTGCATGGCCTGGAGCAGGTTCAGGGTCCCTCGTCACCAGCTAGGTGACATGTATTTTTTAGAAACTCCTGCTTTCTCCCCTAAAAAAGGTCAAAACAGTCCTCTACAACCTAGATGATGCTAAAAAATCTCCCAACTCCAACACACATAATAACCCCTTTCACGTGAGACTTGGATTTTCATGACAACATTCTTGAATGTCTGAACTGTAAAATGGGATTTTAAAACTGTTCTGTTTAAAAAAAAAATGGGTTTGTATCTATGCTGGCCACACTAGTCCCACACTACCAGGGTCTCCACAGATAACCACCAAGAGTTTTTCTTCTGCAGTTTGCAATTCTCAGGATCTGTCATTTTGAGAGCAACACTTTCCCCCACTGGTTCTAAAACCTGCAGTAACTAAGAAAGCAATAACGTCCCGCTGAACCATCCACATCCATTGCGCACTCTCCAGACCCACAGACATCAAGTTGCTTGCATACGAA
Organism: Phoca vitulina; assembly: GCF_004348235.1. Lineage (NCBI taxonomy): Eukaryota > Metazoa > Chordata > Mammalia > Carnivora > Phocidae > Phoca > Phoca vitulina. The sequence continues at coordinate 4,560,222 of NW_022589747.1, forward strand.
GCCGTAAGAGGACGAAGGAGCTGCAGGAACGCCCCCTCATCTCCGTCGCCCGTCCCGTCTCCAGGACCAAGGACAGCTGCTTCTGCAAGCATGGAGCCTTGACGTGGAGCCCTTCAATCCGCGTGAGCTTGTGATCATCAACCTCACCGCGCGTTATGATGGCCCTCCATCCTCTTTCACTGAGACTATAACTCAAAGAAAAGGAATCCTCCTTTTGCCCACTGGCCCGGCAACTCCCTCCGGAACCATGTCACCAGGCTGCCCCACCCCCCCCCCCCCCACCCGAAAGAAGAATGGGGAATCTTCTCGAAGACAGCTGCGACATGTGGCCCGCAGATCGCACACAGGAGCCCCGGGGCTCTGCACAGGGAGGCAGCCTAGCAGGAGCGCCCTCTGCTACCTCGGGAGCTGAATTCCCTTGGCAGATGTCAAGGCAGAATGTCCTCTGCACAATTTCTAAGATGGCCATAAGAAACATCTTAGATAATAATAATTGATAATCTATTTTCAAATAGATAAAAGCTATTTAAAAAGCTCAATGAGCCACCGTCATTGGATAAGGACCAAAGACCAAAAAACCTAAAAAAAAAAAAAAAAAAACCCATGTTTCCTCACTGCCTCTTTTCTCTTTTCTACCTAAGCAGGTGCACACACGAAGGTCTCCACTGTCCTTCTGCTTCCATCTCTGGGCCACGCTGTGCAACAGAAGCGTCCACGACTGCAAACAGGTCGAGCCTGACAAGAGTCAGCCTTGTGCCGAGACATCTAGAAGCGCTAGAGTATGCCAGCCACGAATCTCAATAACCAACAGCAGCAGAAATAGAGCAATCATCAAACCCAGGTTTGCGCTGACTGCCCCTCCAACATCTGTGAAGTCAAGCCATGTCTAGCACCAACGCCCGAAGAGCTAGGTTTTTACATCACAAAGATTCAGGAGTTCTGGTCTCATGACGCTGACCACTTTCACAGAAGAGCAAAGACACCTGAGATGACGAGTCACCCAGGCCCCAGATCCAGCCGGCACTGACCCCCACAGCGCAAGATAACTCACTGCCGACCGGAAGGATGGGCCTTCCCGGGCCAGTCTGAGCTGTCTGCGGAGAAAAGTAAGTCTGCTGTGTTCCAGGAGTCATCTTCAAGCACTGAAGACGTGAGCAAAATAAATAAGGTCAGGGTAGACTGAAAGCATCCCCAACGGTTTGCCCCAACACCACAGACCAGCCCGAGCAGCAAGAAGAACTCGGTGCTATCCACGCGCATCCAGAGCAGCCAGCCTGGAAGAGAGAGACGGCTCTCCCGGTGCTTCATCCCCTGCCTTGCCTTGCCTGGACACCGTCTTCCTGACCAGTCTGATACCTGCTCTCCCCCAGCCCAGAACGCACGTGGCCCCAAGCCAGACACCCAGCCCTCGGCAGGAGGAGATCAAACCTGGGGAGGGGGATGGAAGGAAAAACGTGCTTTCCCACAAGCCTGGCCATCAGAGGTGTTTCCGGGTCAGTGCCCGATCCAGGGCTACCGGGTGGACATCCCCATGACTTACCCTAAGTACCCTGGTAACCGCGTTTCCCCCGCAGTGCACTCTGTCCAAATTCACTTTGGCCCTGTCACTTCTCTAAAACACTGAGCTTCAAGAAATAATGCCCGTTACCTTAGACGTAAGTACTCCAATACCCAAAGTTCTCAGAAACCTGTCAATACTTAACATTCTTACATGATCTGGGTTCTCTCGAGGAACTCCTGTCTCGCAGATACACTGGTCATCACCAATACCAGGGCAACAAGGCTCCCTGAGCGCCAACCAGATCCTGCCCCAACCCGGATGGACAGAAATAATAGCAAAAAATGGCTGTTTGGGGTTCCAAATCGGAGAATAATGGCAAAGAGATACACATGCAACATGAAACAAACAGGTGACTGATCAGGTGTCATGATTCTTCCGATGCAGTTAGGTGCTGAAGACTTCGAAGTCACCTGCTTCACTTTACAAACACTGGGTTTCTTTCAGGTGTCAACAGAATTCCAACAATCATTTTCATCTCGTGACTGAACCTCCTAAGGAGCCACATAATTAACCTCCAGCCCTCTTCCAAAAGAATTCAACCACCCTGTGCGAATAAAAGACTGTGGACGGAAAGCTCCGAGAGCCAAAGTGGAGACTTCCGTGTCCAGCCACGATGGACATCACACAACAAGGGAAGGGAAGCATCTGAGAGGTACAGGGAGGAGGACCACTGCCCGGGGGCCTCGGAGCATGAGGAAGAACGTGGGGGTGAGTTCCCCGGCTTCCCTTTCCCACAGATCCCGGACAGGGCACTGCAGAAGTCTCCAACCAGGAACCACCAACAGACCTGGGTAAGAAAAGCTTCCAGAAAGCCCGCCCCCAACCCCAAACAAAGGATGGGGGGAGGGGGAAGGTGGTCTAACAAAACCAAAAACCTTGTCCACAATAGCCATCCTACTGTAGCCAACAGCACTAGAAAAACCTCCCCACCCATCCCGGTCTCAGCAGGGTACGTGGGGGCTCATTTTCCCCCCCGCCCACCCAGCCCCTGACTTGGCGGGGGGGGCCCCACTCAGATCCCCTGGGCAGCATCCGCTGCCCAAAGGGGAGGGGATCTCAATGTCCCACCCAGCGGAAACAGACCCGATTCCCCTGCAGGAGTATGGCCAGGAGGGGCCACGGGGGGAGCTCTGCCTCTAATCCGTCCTGGCATTAAGGGAACAAGGAGGGAGAGGTGGGCTGAGTCGGCACTTGCTCCCCTCACCGCACCTCCCGTACCAGCAGGGTCGAGGGGGAACGGAGTGACCCCCGACAAGTGAGGAGGCCGTGCGTGTGCACCCTCCACTCCCCCACCCTGCCCCCAGGGGGCCCAGAGGGGCGCGGGGTCTCCCCTGCACTAGGCTGCGGGGAGGCTGCGCTCTGGGAAGGTGTGGACGTCCCCCGGAACCGCGACAAGGCGCCGTCCGCAGGTGGTACTTGCCGGGCCCAGCAGGCAGGGGACACGCAGCCCCACGCGGACTGCGGGCACCGCCTCCTCCGGGGAAACTGCCTGCTAAGGAGATGAAGCAGGACCCTGACTCTCACCCCCTAAAGCCGAGATGTCCAGAGTACAACTGAAAATCGCCTGTCACTCCAAGAACAAGGTCCATCGCGACCGGAACAAGAAAAGGCAACAGCAGACCCGCGGTGACAGGACTCCGGTTGGAACCGGCATGGATTTCAGAGCATCCATCATAAAAGTACGCCCCCCCCCCCCCCCCGGGCAATGACAGACTCCTGAAACAGGTGACACCGCAGAGCTGCACCTCCAAGCGACTCACAAGCAGGGTGCCAGCAGGTCTTCTTTCTTCCTTCAAGCTCATGGTCAGGGAGCTTTAGATTCCTTCCGTCCTGAGATCCCTCCTTCCGTTATTCCGGGAATAAGGTGCGGAGACCCAGCACAGCCAACAATGCCATCAGGTGTTTATCAGATGCAAGGACTCGACGGAGGGCAGAGATACGGGGCCGCACGATGCACGCGCAGCGAGGGACGGGGTCCGTGCCCCAGCAGCATCAGGGCGTGCCAGGGTAAGCGCCCCACGGGAGGCAGAAACAACATGGGCACTCCGTGGAAGAACACAACAAGTCTGCCAAAAGAGCGTCAGGAGGCCTTCGGCACAGAGTGGACGGCAGAAGCACAGTGAAACAGGGGAGCAGCGAAGGAGAGCGGAAAGAGAGAAGCGTGTGGTTCCCGAGGCCAGAAGGCGGGAGGAGGCCAGAGAGGAAGGCACAGCACGGCGTGCACGCCAGTTCCTTCGAGATCTCTCTGCACGGATGCTGGCCTCAAGCTGCGGCACAACTGGGACTGTCTGCCCTTAAAGACAGGAAGACAGAAGTCGCTCCATTTCTAGTTAGATGCCGAGAAGGTCTGGGAGTCGATCAGAGCGTAAATGGGGAGGAACGGCCTATCAACACAGCGGAGTAGAGAAATGGCTTCTACCTTCGCCGAGCCCGGTCTTGCTAAGCAGGTCTCACGAGCTGCGGCAGTAAGTAGCCCTCCCCTGGCTGCATCCCAAGGAGGCCCAGAGAGGCGCCGTCCTGCTGTGCGTGGGGTGGTGTGCGAGCCGCACCACTGGGGGCGGGCCCGCCTCTGCTGTTGGGCCAGAGCGCACTCGGGGGACGAGCCCCGCAGAGGGTGCGATGCAGTGGGCACAGGGCCTGGGGATGCGACGCCCTGACCCAAGTCAACCACCCTACAAACTCTCCAGCGAGAGCAACACAAGCAACCAGAAACTGGGGCCAGGGGACGACCAAGTTGCGGTCCCACTGGGGCCTCGTGGGAGCAAGAGTGGGAGAACAGAAATCGGGCAAGTAGGACATCCGTATCTTTCCCTCTCTCCTGCTACGACCCCAAAACATACGGGGCTCTTGGGGTGCAGTGACGGTGAAGAACAGAGGGAGGGCGGCCTAATGCCCAACGGATCTCCCCGCACTGTCACTGACCGCCCACAACCCCATCCCTCCAGGATCACGATTCCCACCGCGGGCTCACCCATATGCAGACGCTGGGTGCCCTGGTCGGAGCTGCCGCCCAAACTGAAGCCTGTAATTTATTAACTTCCCTGTTGGCCACTAACTGGTCCCTCCCAGACCCTCTTATTCTGTGTCACAGCATCTTCCTGAACCCCCGGGGTTTGGTACGGTAGCTGGTACCAAATGCGTGCTCTCCGGAACTTACCAAATGAACAGAAAAAGTCCGGAAAGCGAGAACTGATCGAATGGTTTCCGTCAAACACGTTATATGCCACGTTCAAGTTAGCGTAACTCGGGTCAGATTTGTTCTCTTTAACGCAGGGGATCATGGAGGACGCCACGGAGCCCCACCCTGCACCCGGCGGGGTCGGCACTGCCTTGCAGAGGACGCACACTCCAGACCACCCAGCACAACGGCCTGTGCACGCGGCCCACAGACCTGCACCCCTGCATGTCCCATGGAAGTGCGTTTTTGAAATTGTCTGGCCAGGACTAAGGATGCAGTGTGAGGCCAGGAATAATACAAACTGGCTTTTAGGGGCGCCTGGGGGCTCAGTCGGTGAAGTGTCTGCCTTTGGCTCAGGTCATGAGATCAGGGTCCTGGGATGGAGCCCCACATCGGGCTCCCTGCTCAGCGGGAAGCCTGCTCCCCCTGCTTGTGCTCACTTGCTCTCTCTCTCAAATAAATAAATAAAATCTTAAAAAACAAAAAACAAAAAACACTGGCTTTTAGAAAAATATAAGACTTTCTACCTTGGACTCATCCCTGGAGAAGCTCATCATGAGAGCTGTCAGTGACCACAGGGAAGACTCGAAGGCACCCACGTCCACTGTCCAGCCATCCCCCAGACCCAGGGGGCTCCGGGCCCCCCGAGCACTCAATGGGACCCACACATGCGGCAAAAGAGGACATCAGGACCCACACACGCTGCAAAAGAGGAGATCATGTGAGAGTTCAGGTCAAGAAAGCTAAAATGTTTCTGGAGGGGCGCCTGGGTGGCTCGGTCATTAAGCGTCTGCCTTTGGCTCAGGTCATCATCCCCAGGGTCCTGGGATCGAGCTCTGCGTTGGGCTCCCTGCTCAACGGGAAGCCTGCTTCTCCCTCTGCCACTCCCCCTGCTTGTGTTCCCTCTCTTGCTGTCTCTCTCTCTGTCAAATAAATAAATAAAATCTTTAAAATAAATAAATAAAATGTTTTTGGAAATTCCCTCCCTGGAGCAATCTCCAGGGATCCACCCCTTATTCACTACACCTGCTGACCTCTCTGGGCACTCAAACTCCACCAGCCCGGGGACAGACGGCCCCAGACCCAGCTCCCCACTCCCGGAGGGTAGACGCAGGAACGCCCCCCCCCACCGTGCCTTTCACGCCGGCGGACCCCACACCTAAGCCGCCATGGAGAATCAGATTTCAGGCCCCGAATGGGAGGATTCGCTGTGAGACGAGACTTAGTTTCATTGTGTGCCCGAGCCAAGAGGTCCCCGGCGAGGCTCTCGGCATCCGGGGGCTCGTGGCTTTGAAGGAGAAGCCGCGTTCAAATGCTAACAGGGAAAGAAAAGAACTAGAGGTGGAGGCTGCTCAGACAATCCAAGGAGTGGGGACAGGAGCGGCCAGGGGCGCTTCTTGCCTTTTTCCGGATGTGCGTCTCCCGCACTGTGATGACCCGCCAGGGACCCTCGAGGAAGCTCCCCGGGTCCCTGCTGAGCCAGAGGCAGCAGGAAGGTGCACAGGGGCCCAGCAGGATGGCTGCCCGCCGGTGGGAGCATCAGCCCGACCCATCGCCCCCCCACACTGGCCGCCTTCTGCACCCTGCCCCCCCGGAACTTCAGGAACTGTGTGGGCCCCGAGGACAGCAAAACCAGGGCCAAGCCAAGCGGCAGCTGACCAGCACCTGTGCCCCAGGTCTCAGACACCGAAGGGACGGAGCCATGATGAGGCACGATGAGCTACTTCTTCTCGCTCATTCTCCTACGAGACTTTTCTTTCTGCAGCCTCCCTCAAGAGCCACGCAGGGCACTCCTGTTCCTTTTCATCATCTCTGCTGTGACAAAGAGGGTCAGGGGCCTCGGTTTTGCAACAAACAGTGCGTCCTGATGGCATTGGTCCTCCAGGAGGGCGGCAGAAGTTTGAGGAGGTCATGGTTCCCGGGATGCCAGCCTCAGAGGAATGGGGAGCAGGAGCAGAAGCTACTCCCAACTCCGTGTGGGGGACGTTTTCTCTGTGAGGGCTCACAGGGGAAGGAAAAAAACCACACCCCAGAATAAAAACTCAATGGTCATGCTAGCTATCCAGAGAGAAAGAAACACGAAACCTTTTGAGGCTGAAACAGGACATGTAAAATGTCATTCGGCATCTACCATGAGGCTGACGCTCGAGAAGGGTCTGCTGAATAAACCCAATTAATCAAGGGATTCAAACCCTTTTGTTCTGCGTTGTAGACAGTTTAGGAAAACCCAAGCGCATCAAGGGTCATGGAAGGAGGCCACATAAAGTGGGCAAGCTGGAGAGAAAGCCCAGCACTCTTGTCCCAAGGACTATGGACCCCAATTCCTCGGCCCGGGGGCCCCTCTGTTAGGGGCTAAATCCAGATGTTCCCATGCTGAAGCCCTAACCCCAGAGCCTCAGAATGTTCTGTATTTGGAGAAAGGGTCTTCAAAGGGGTGATTGAGGTCAGATGAGGTGATAGGTGGGCCTTAATCCAAGAGGACTCACGTCCTTATAGGAAAAAGAGATTAGGACACAGAGGCACACGGAAAGGAGACCGTCACGCTAGGACCAGGGAGAAAGCGGCCGTCTTCGTGCCAGAGAGAAAGGCTAAAGCCACCTGCTAAAGGAGAATCGTCTCTGCTGACACCCTGATGTTGGACTTCTGGCCTCCAGAGCTGAGCCAAAATACACATCTGTGGTTCAAGCCACCCAGGCTGGGGTATTAGCTACGGCAGCCCGAGCTGACCGACCACTCTCCCACACCCACCGTCCTCCCTGGGAGCAAAGGCTCAAGCGGGCGCATTTGCTGGAACACTGTTCTGGCCTCGGCTCCCCCACTAATACACCCACAGAGAGCATGATAAGATCCCCACACCCCAGCCGACCGGGACAAAAGAAACAGTCCATGCCCAGGTGTAGCACTGAGGGGAAGACGCGCCAACACCTGCCCCGGACCTTCGTTATTGATGGGCCCCCCAATATCAGGACTAAGGTGGGGCAGACCCACACAAGTGGTGTTGGCAAACAAGGCCTGAGTCAAGAGCCGCACCCCCTCCCCCCGCTTCCATTCTGGCCTGTTACCAAACACAGCAGCTGCGAACCTCTGAGGGCTCATATGCACGTCTCAGGACAATCCAGGAGGTATCATCACCCCCTCTTGACAGAATACCAAGGGGGGCTGGAGAGGGAGAGGCGTGCGCACAGCGGGCATGAAGGGTGGTCTGCAGAGCCCCACTTGAGGCCCAGCGAGGAGAGGTCTCGGGCCACCCACCTCAGCCCAGTGAGCAAAGGGGCGGAGAGGGGCCACGGAGAGACAGGTGCACAGACTCCCTGCAGAAACCCCAGAATAAAGGAGCCATTGTTATGCCCAGGCCTGCAACGGCAAGCATTTATTGATCTCGGCTTAATCAATATTTAACAGACGATTCTCCTACTAAGAGAGAATCCTACACACCAGTGAAAACCCAATGGACCTTACCTGTCAGGGGCTTGCCCGGGCTCGGGTGGTTTGGCAGCCGCCTCAGCTTGACCAAGAGGACCCAGGTGAGAACCAGCTGCCGGTCACGGTCACGGCGCCTGCACTCCCCACGGCTCCATGCTCCGGCTCAGCATGGTGCTCACTCAACTCCAAAGCTGAAAGTCAAAGAGGCCGTCACTGAACACGCGGAACTTATGCAAACCTGCATTTTATGCTCTGCACCCAAGACTAAAATCTTTTAAAACAGACACACAGGATATCTTTTTTTTTTCAAGGAGATTTAATTTAAAAATTCTTCAAAGAGCAGAACGAGAAAGAAGTCCAAGAGGAGCAGGCTTCTAGTTGCCATGTCAACGGACTGCAGAGACAGATGCCTGCAGAGACCAGAGACCAGAGAAGCAAGGGAGGCAGCTCTGGGTCCCAGGCCACAGTCTGCACGTGTCCCCCCACCCCCAGGAAAAGCAAGTGCCCCCGAGGCGGGCGGGGTACAAATGCACAGACCTCTGCCCTCTTGCAAGGCCAAGTTCACCTGTAATTCATGCTTCGAGCCCAAATCAAAGCCCACATCCTTCCCAGGGTCCTCCCAGACTCCAGCCCTCACCCCACCCCACAGAGACCCCCCCCAGCTCAGCCCAAGTACCAGCCCCCCGGTACAGAAGCCTCCGCGGAACACCGTGCACGCATGTTTAACAGGAGGGGGCAGAAGCAGGTGGACCTGCCCTTTGAATCCTGGCTACTTGCTTTGATTCCCTCATGCAACTCATCTTTCCTGAGGGATGAGCAGGAGGACTGCTCTAGGCTCGAAGGACAGCGTCAGGACCAAGACAAAGCCTGGCCGAGCTTGGAGGTGAGTCTTTAGTCACCTGGGCGCTCCCCGACACAGTTTCCTCTGCAGGACAGTGCGCGGAAAGCCCACCTCCCCGAGGACTGTACTACATCACATCGGAATGCCACTGACTCTTCACAGGTCAAATGCAACATACTCCCACAGGGACTCAGTGGGGCGATCAGCACAGAGCAAGCGTGAGTCCAGGAGAGTCTTCATCAGAGCTGCTGCCTCTGTGTTTGAGCTGGTCCATGGGCTGCGACGTGGGTGCCCTTGGTGGGGAGAACAGAGCCCTAAACTAATTCTTTCTGATCACTCCACAGTGGAAATAAACCTGCCCTGCCTCTGACCTGCTACGGAAGAAGTCATGGACCTAGAACTTACTAGAAAACCAGCATGGAGCACAATGGCCAGGGATCAGGCGCGGGAGCCAGAGAGCCTCTTATGTCCTGACACCACCCTGTCTCAGCAGGTGACATCTAGGGGAGGCACTAAGCCTCTGAGTCCCCAGCTCCAAAATCAACATAACGACAGTATCTTCATCTAGAGTTTTTTTTTTTTTCTTCCATCTAAAGCTTTTTAAGAAGAAATGAGCCTGTAAAGATGTAGGACCCAACATGCGGTAAATATTAAAGGAATATACTAGATATGAACCATGACACGTCCCACATTCCCCCACGATCAGGTGCTAGACACTTGGCCACCCGCAAGCCTGCCGGTGTTCAGACGGGATGCTGATCTTCTCAGGACCGAAAGGGGGACACAGGATACAGGATTACGCGCCTGTTCAACACTGAACATCACCCGTCGATGCAAAGGCACTTTTAGTAAGGGCACCTGCTTTCACCCTCTCAAAGAATGTGCAAGTCTGAAACAGATTACAGCAATTATGTCCAGTGCAACGTCTCTAAATTCTAGTAGCTATGTTGACCACAAATTAAAAAAAAAAAAAAGTGAATGGTCAAATAAGAATGGGGCTCTTTGAAATGACAAAGGGCTGGAATGTGGGAAAATGGACTCTGGTCACATAACACCTCTGCTCCTGAAATTCTGAGACATTTCCCATCTTTTTCAGAGAAACTAGTCTTCCCTGGATTCTGATCCAAATGCCCCATGACTGCTTCCAAATGCGTCTTTTCTGCATAGGCCTTTAAATTTGCAACATACGCTTGGGAGGTTTGCCTTATTTTATAATGGGCAACATAAATTCATCTACTACTCGAGAAAAATGACACGCAGTTGCTTGTCAAGCTCATCGCCACTTCGACCATTTCTATTTTTAAGAAAGTGGATATTGAACTTCCCAGCAGACAGAACAAAGACAGGATGATTTCTGAACGTGGTGAGCTGGCAGATCTACTGAGATGCGTCCTCATCAACAGCAGGACCAAGCAAGAGGCACAGAGCCCCTGCTGCGAACAAGCCTCCAGGCGCCGTGAGCAACAGCCCGTCAGCACCCACGGCCACTGCCACTGCCACCAACACCGGCGGAACCACTGCTGGGGTGGTGACACGGAACAGTCACCGACCCTCTGCACCCTTCGCCCGTCAATCAAGACAGCGCGTCCCCTGCAAGCTCCCCATCAGACACGACGTGAACTTGAAATCCTACGTGCATGAACTTGGGCAAAACCAAACGTCTTTACTGACTTCCAAAGTATGGCAGAAACAAAGGACCCCTTGATTTCTGTGTAGCATCTGGGATATCTTCCCAAACTTCCAGAGTTTATATTAATCTTTCCTTCGGTCTAGCTTTTGCACACTAAATATTTAGAGTCATAACAGTGACTATTTAGACACTCAACAAATCCCACCTTCCGTGACGAGGATATTCAGTGTGTGCGGCCGCACCACTCTGGAACAGTCTATGCCTTTGCAAAAGGGGACGGAATGCCCTTAATTTAAAAAAAATAAATTCAATATTGTACGGATAGCGGAGTCCACTTGTGACAGCAAATTGAGAAAGACTAGTTGAGAAAGAGATCAATGGAATGGAAGTGAAGGAAAAGTCATTATAAAATGTCAGAACGCTAGTGCCGGAACCTGAGGACAGCCTTTAAAAGAGAAGCAAAAATCAAGCCGAAATTCCAAAATTCCACAGCTCACACCACTTTTAGTTGGTGCTCCTGCAGCCAGAAATGCCATCGTGACCTCCCTGGTCGAGAGGGCGGAATGTGAGGACAAAGGAAAGTGGCCACACCCAAATGCCAACATCGTCCTCTCGAACCACCCAACACACAGGAAGTGTTCAGCACAATGCAGCAGGGACTCCGTGGCCCGCGCCCAGGAAGGCCCTCCCTCCATGGCCCATCCACCAGCAGACCCTCCGGGGCTCCCACAGGGATGGCAAGCTGGCCCAGGTCAGGGGATCCCATCCCAACTGGCTGCCATCACAGAAACTGCCCTGACTTAATCAAAATGTATGCATGGGCCCAGAACAGGGTTCTCAACTCCACGGTCAAGCAGAACCAACAATCCTACCAGTCCTCACCGTGGGCCTTCCAGGAGCCACCGAGCAAGCTCAAACATGGGCTATCCAAAGGACCCCTGCCCGAGGCCTCCCCAACTGGACATGCTGCAAGACGGGGGGGCTGCCGCCAGGAAAGACACAGGAGACTTCCCTCGACAGCCAAAGTCAGCGGGACACAAGGGACAGGGTGAACGCACGCGCCCACGGACACGGTGACTGCCCGGAGAACGGGTGAACAGCCAACACACGCACGTTTTAGCTCAGTCCCCAGAACAGAAGAACAGCCCTACGTAAACTAAAGAACGTCGCCACTTGCCTGAGACATGGAAGAGACCTGGACTAACGGAAACATGTGAAGTTCCCAAATGGGAAGATGAAACCTCAGAGATTTTGATGCTCTTCAAAGCAATCAATTGAGGAAACTAAAGCTAGTTTTGTAAATGAGGTGCAGTTATCCATCTAAACGCATTAAAACTAACAAGATCAATCATGAGACCACCGATTGTAGCACATTAAGGGAGAGTTACTCTCATCTCAGACTAAATTATAGAGTAAAAATAGTTAAAATAGTGTGGTACCCGCACAGAGCTACATGCAAGAGGGTTCATCAGAAAGAGTGGGGCTGACCAACAGGAATGTTTGGATTTGCATCCCGTGCTCCACGAAGCATCCTAGTAAGAGCATGTCCGAATCATCAAGCTTCCACAACCTGGCACGGGGCTGAAATCCCGGGGTTGACCAGCTCTCCCAGACGGTCCTGCTGATGCCACCGAGGATGAAGGGGACGGCCGTGATGCCCATGGATGGCGATGACAGCCACCTTGATTGACAGCCTGTCATAGGTCACACGTCTCACCAGATGCTCAATAACCAATAATCAAACGGTTTTGAGGATTAAGTTGAAACAAGTAAATACAGAGAAGACATATAATGAAATGTAAAAATGAATGGTTCTTACTTAAGAACAAGGAAATACTGTCAATCCTTCAAAGCAGAATCATTATCCCATTTTAGGGATGAAGAAACCAAGGCTGGGATACGATGAGTACGTACCTCCCAAGGTCCCACAGCTAAGAAATGGAAGAGCCAGGACTGAACCAACAGGTATTTGAATCTGCCCCACCTATTTTATTATTTTGTTGATGAACAGCATTTGTAGGATAAGAAGAGAATAGAAAAATTTTGGCACTCATTTACCACGTTTCTCCTCATTTTTGTTCTTTTGGATCACATTGTTTGGAGCATATTTTATCATTTTATTTTAGAGAAGAAAAAAAAAAAAACGGTCCAAAATAAGGGCCTGAAATTCCAAGCACAGAGGATAACGGGGCGGGGGTGGGGGGGGGGATTCCCCTGATTTGCAGGTCAGAGATGGGGTGTAAAAGAGGGAACGTTCTTGACCTAATGAAAGCATCTACCAGAAACATCCAGCAGCCCAGTGGCCTACATAATGAGGCAGCACTGGTAACCTTGCCCTTAAAATTAGGGCCAGCAAGCCCAGATGCAGCAAGCCCCATGGCCACCCCCTAGATGATACAGCAAGGTACGAAACAGAAACCAGGCGTAGAAGTTGTCTAGAAAAAGCTAAGAAGCCAGCGTTATTTACAGGGGAAATTCAGGACCACCAGCTGAAGGCCGAGCTCCTGTCAGCATTTAATAAGGTCGGGATCCCAGAGCGACCCCCACGCCCTCAGTCTTTCAGGCAACAGCACCAAGCCAGTTAAAAAGTGTAGCAGTAAAGTGGTTTTATTCATAGAAGCAACAGAAATAACGTACTTAAGAAGTACGTATCAGATCCCGAGGAAAACCCAGAAACTCTGGTGAAGAACCTAGAAGAAATCAGAAAGAAGACGCCAAGGCGCAAACACAGCACTTTCTGGGAAGGGAAGCCCTCCCCTCGCTGCTCCTGCCCCAGGTAATGGGGGGGTGCACCCCCAGCCGACACCCCAGGTCTGCCAGGGACCCACGGCTTGCCTGTGGACAGGTGAAGAGGAACGAGACAGACACAGAAGTCAATAGAATGGGAACAGGATCCGGGTGGAGCTGAGCGACCATAGAGGAAGGAAAAGTAAGATCCAGGATAAGGGGCTATTGGTGCTCAGTAAGACACAGGCAGATCCTCACCGCCCACCATTCCCGATAGATGAATGACTTAATCATCATGAAACATAATAAGAGAAAGCACGGAAGAACAACGTTACGGAATCTGGGTGAGGAAGATCTTCCTAAGCAATATTTTCTCACCCTGGAAGCCAGGAAGGAAAATCCAACTCCTTCATGACACCCAGCCCTCTCTGCAAAATCAAAGGGCAAGCAAAAACCTTGGGGAGAAAAAAATAACTGGAAGCAAGGCAAATGCACCTGTCCCTGTCCCCCCTCCCCTGCTTGGCACAACCCACCGAGTCCCCCATCCTCACCCCTCCCTCCCACACCTGCCATCCAGTGGCACAGGTGCTCTGGCTACAGGAGCATGAGAAATCGGCCCACTACCCTCCTCCCCTCTCTGCTGCCAACACCAGGCCGCCGCGCTCATCCGACCTAGAACCAGCCTCAGCACCTGCTGTCCCCCGCACCCCCTCTCAAGCTGGCTTCAGATGCACCTGGACACCCCCCAACAGCAGTCTGACCCGGGGGCCCGACCCAGGGGCCCCACCTCCCCTCTGACCCACACTCACCTCACCCACCAGCCTCTTCCAGGAGCTCAGACACTGCCCGCCCTCTGGGATGTCCTCCCCTTCCTTCCCTGCTCTGCACCCAGACCCTGCTCAGCCCTGCTCCTCTGCCCAGGACTTCTCTGGCCCTACAGACACATCCAGCCGTTCTGTGGGCTCAATTCTCCTTCCGGCTCCCTCCCGCAAGGATGAAATGATGCAAATCCCGAAAGGTGCTTCTCACGGAACTGGCCAAAGGCAGCCTTCACCAAGGTGGAGGCAGAGATCAAGGAGGAAAGGAGCTGAGGAGGAGGAGGAGGGAGGGGATACTCTCACAGAAGGGGAAAGTGACAAACAGGTCCACGAATCCACCTGAATTAATGGCAGGAGAGGACCCAGGAGGACACAGACCATCAGTGACCGGGAGGGAGGCCAATCTGATGGCTCAGAGGGCGCAGCTGGGACCTTCACTCTATTCTACAGACTCTGGGTCTGAATGTTTGCAAGAAGGAACAGGAATCACATAATTTTAAAATTGATCTTCCTAGTCAAAAGTGCTTTTGTCAGGTTTCAGACCAGTGGTCCTGCTGCTTCTCCCCCCTTCCCACCCCTCACCCCAAAACCCCACCTGAGTCCCTCGTGATGCTCAAGCACGGTCTCCTTCCCTCGCCCTGTGGCTGGCTCTGCCCGCTCCCCTTTCTAGGAATTCCAGAGAAATCACAGCTCTCCGCGGAAAACAATGAGGCCATTAAGTGCTGTGGGCAAGTCACATGAACCGAGAACAGCCCAGAAGCTTCTAGAAATGCGAAAGACTCTGCCTCCCCTATTTTCTTTGTTTTGTTTTCCTTCCTTCCTTCTGCATTTTCTTTCTTCCCTCAGGAAGTTAGGAAAAAAAGCCAACAAGATAAAGAGGAAAGTAAGTGAAGACCCTATTATCTGTGGAGAAACTTCGCTATGTGATTTTGAGTCATGTTGAATGAGGCACCACCAACCACAGGTTAAGATTTCGCCCCTCGTCACAGAGGAAATCTGTGGGAAACAGAGTCATCTTGTGTGGATGCCCATCACCACCCCGAGAACAGCCCAAATCACGGGGCACGCCCCACGGTCCCATGTCCCCCCACCTCCAGAACCTTACATGCGAAAGACAATCACCTTTCCTCCTCAGTATCACTCAATACCCCCCGCAGGGAACAACTGGGGGTTCTAGGTTTGGGGGATAAAGTGTTACAAACATGTGTAAGGAAAAATGCTCCTTCAGTGCAGGGAATCGAGATTCTAGTAAGGACAAGGGAGATGCCAGAGAGTCTGTCCAGCCCGGAAACTGGCCCAGCATCTGGGCACAGAAAAGAACTGCTACAGTCTAATCACCTTTTATTACTTTTATCAAGTCTAGCAGTATGAATCTTCAGTGACCTTTAGTTATCCCCTTGTATTTAGCCCTTCTCAAGCCCTGCTCAGCCCTTCCAACAGCTCCTCCCCCCACCCTCCCCCTCCCCTCCTCTCCTCCCCTCCCCCTGTCCCCCCACCGTGTGAAGGCACAGTGAGGAGGGGCCCCCTGCACACCAGGAAGGGAGCCCTCACCACATAGGGAATCGGCCAGTGCCAGATCTTGGACCCATCCTCCAGAACTGTGAGAAGTAAATGTGTGCTGATTAAGCCCCCAGTCTGTGCTATTCCGTTAGGGCAGGCCCGAGCAGACTAAGACAAGGGTGGACGACGTACCGACTGCCCGGCCCCAGTACCACACCGCTCAAGGCAGGGGAGGGGGGGATGCCTCTGTAGATATAAATACCCCCACCCTGCAAAGACCGAACAGTCTCACACTCCTCCCTGAACCGGACCTCCTCTGGCCACACGGGCACCAGCTCAGGACACAAGGGCTCGGGGACTCTCTGCAGAACGCAGAATGTTCTGGTCAGACACACAGAGCCGGCCTCCATGCCTGCTGGTTCCACTCGAGAGTCGCAGGGTGGCAGCCCCCACGAGCCGTTCCCTCTCAAGGACCTTGCGGCCACGCTCAAAGTCTATCTTAGGACCTGAAGAACAGTTCCTACATGATCCTATCAAGGTGCATCTCTTAGATTCCACCTCCCAGTGAGCCCACTTTGACAGGACGCAATGGACCAGTCATCTCCTATTCATGGACGCAACCCATGACAGCCTGACAAGCGGGGTGACCAGCAGGGAGCTTACCCTCTTGCCACTTGCCACATCTTTCTGTCCTTCCCCATCCACTGCTTCACTCCTTTGTCATGTGCCAGGAGCCTGCGTCTGCCCCCCTTGACCCTGTTCCATCTGCCTGGGACTCAGGAGACCTGCTGAGCAAGTGGCAGAAACGCCCCCGATGCTCTCTGAACCTCAGGCTCCTTATCGGTGCCAGGAGGGCCTCGGGCACCTGCTCCTATGTCAGGGTTGGGAGTGAGAGCTATTTGGGTGAAGTCTTCTGCTTTGGGGCGCCTGGGTGACTCAGTTGGTTAAGCGTCTGCCTTTGGCTCAGATCATGATCTCAGGGTCCTGGGATGAGTCCCGTGTCAAGCTCCCTGCTCAGCGGGGAGCTTGCTTGTCCCTCTCCTTCTGCCCTTTGCCCCCTCCTGTGTGCTCTCTCTTGCTCTCTCTCAAATAAATAAAATCTTTTAAAAAAAGAAAAGGAAAAGAGAAAAGGAAAAAAAGGAAAGGAAAGAAAAAAGAAAAGAAAAAAGGAAAGGAAAGGAAAGGAAAGAAAAGAAAAAAAAGGAAAGGAAAGGAAAGGGAAAAGAAAAAAAAAGAAAACAGAAAAGAGAAAAGAAAAGAAAAGAAAAGGTCTTCTGCTTTCCAAACATCCGACAAAGCAGTTATGTCACAGACACCCTTGGGCGGGCGGCCTCTCATCACCCGTCCCGCTTACAGGTGGTTGTCCAGTGACGGGCAGATCACCGAGCAACACTTGGCGATTTTCCTCGGGACACCACCCTAAGGCTCTTGTAAGCCCAGGAGTTCAGGGCAGGCACCGAATGGCTTGTGTTACCTTCTCTAACAATCATTCCATGTTTATCTTTGTCCTGAAAGTCATGACTTTTTCCTTGACTCCATAAGCATTTACTGAGTGCTCACGACAGCCTCCATCCTGATGAGCACTCTCAACAAGATGGTCCCTAACCTTGTTTCTTGGGGGCAGTCGACGCAAGATGCAGGAGCGTGGCCAAGCCTTGGTCCACACCCCGCAAGGAAAACATGGGAAGAAAAGCAGTCTGTGGCATGCATGGCCAATCACTGCTTTTATCCGTTCTGCAAAAACTGGCATGAGCATGTTGAAACCCATCCCAAGTGAACTTGTCCTCAGGTATCTAGCAGGGGACGCCCAGCTGTTGCTAATCCGCGTGGGAAACAGCCCTACACAACTGGTCACTTCTCTAAGGAATCCCAGCTATTCACACATCCTTGACCCGAGAGCAGGTCCTCCTCCTGTCTGGGAAAGTCTGCCCCCCCCGGGACCAGAGGCACAGGGAAAGGGACAAAGCAGAGCCCCACTCACAGTCAGACGAGCAGAAACCTACCATGGGCGGGGGGCAGTTGCTGTTGCCAGCAAACCACGCTACACAGAGCCCGCCGCTTAGGAGAGGTGAATGCACCTCAAAATTTCCAGTGTTCCTCACGTCAATGCAGTCCTGGGGACAAGGCGGGGTCTTCCACTGGAAAGCTAACCCAGACCTCAGCTCCACCAACTGAAACCCACACTTCATACTCCAGTATTCAATTCTCCTCTTCCTGGTGATCGGAGCTATGAAAACAGTCACGACAGAGGAACTTCAAAAGGCCTCCCGTAGGGGGCCTGGGTGGCTCAGTCGGTGCAGGGTCCGACTCTTGGTTACGGCTCAGGTCCTGATCTCAGGGTTGTGGGATCGAGCCCCACGACAGGCTCTGTGCTCAGCGGCGTCTCCCTCTGCCCCCTCCCCTTCCCGTACTCCCTCTAAAATAAATCTTAAAAAAGAAAAAAAAAGGTCTCCTATAAGAATTACTAAAGGTAATCTAAATCCTTTCAGAATTCTATTACCTTCCACGACTGGGACGCCAAGTGCCCAGAGAGGTGGGAGCCACCTCACCCTACAGGGGCCCTCACAGGAAGGAAGCCGGCGTGGGAACCCGCGAAGGAATCTGTCCTTCACCTGCGTCAGCGACTGAAATGCTTTTCCTTTGCCAACAGAGATCGCGTAATCCTCACGTCCCCGGCCTCCCCTTCACACTTCCCGAGCTGACCCGTGCTCAACAGCCTGGATATGCTCTACGGCTTGTCATGCATCACCTGCATGGTAGAGTCAACAAATATTTGGTCCTTGTCCCAGTTCCCGGCACACGGCTCCTACAACTCCCGGAAGCTCCAGTGATGAGTGTCTTGTAGGCCGAATGAAGCAGGTGGCTGGGACCCCCTGACACCTTCAGGATGGGAGATGGATGGTCACCAGAAAGACCAGGCATGGTTAGGACGTGGAACTGTCCCTGCCTTCGTGACCTCCAGGGAAGGGACAGGGGCTAGAGGCTGAGTGACCTCCAGGGAAGGGGCAGGGGCTAGAGGCTGAGTGACCTCCAGGGAAGGGGCAGGGGCTAGAGGCTGAGTGACCTCCAGGGAAGGGGCAGGGGCTAGAGACTGAGCTAACTGCAAATGGCCAATGAGCTGATGAATTGTGCCTACCTACCGGAACCTCCACAAAACCCCATCCTTTAGGGTGGGAGGGAGCTTCAAGGTGGGTGAGCTCTTTGGGGTGCTAGGAGCCCCCGGGGAGAACATGGAAGGTCCACGTGCCCCTCTTTACCTATACCTTGCTCTATGTGTTTCTTCCATCTGGCCGTTCCTGAGTTGTAGCCTTTATCACAGACCTACAAATATAAGTAAAGTGCCTTCCTGAATTCCAGGAGCCATTCTAGCAAACTATCAAACTAAGAAGAGGGTCGCATCCCCATTCTATATTGATCTGGTCAGAAGTACGGGGGCCTGGGATTCAGCTGGCATCTGTAGTGGGGGCCCCTTTCTGGCGCAGTCTCGAGCCCTATAGCCCGTGGGGGGTGTGACACCTGTCTCAGATTCCTCTGCAGACACTTGAGTTTCCCGTGGGGAAACAGGACGGTGGCCAGGAGCTCTGCCCTACGATCTGGGCAGCCAGCCCCTCGCCACGACGTCTCACAGCCCTGGACTCGGCTGCACAGAGCTTCTATCCACATCCCACTCCCAAGCTGACCCCTCAGTGAACGCACATCGAGGGGGCACCAGCTGCTGGCACCAGCATCTCCCCACCGCATCCGTATCGTAGCCCCAGAAAGTACACGAATACACCAGAAGACAGAAGACCTGGGCTCCCCACCTCATCCGGTGCTCAGCAACTAGGGGCCATCTTCAGGGTGTCCCTGAGCTACAGAGGACACAAGAGACACAGAGATGAGCCACAGGGTCCTCACCAGGCAGAGGCCCTAGCATCCCAGCACCCCTGCCGCACCCCGCATCTGCATCTCCACCTGCAGCAGTCTCTCACGGGAGCCCCGACCTTGACCGACCTCACATGCCAAGGGCAACATCAAAACCACCTTCAGGATACTAACCCAGGGCGTCTCCCTCCCGAGCGCACACTGGGGTGTCCTGGAGGCCACAGGATGTGGGACCGAATGCAGAAGCAGGTTCTAGAACCCAGGCGCCTTCTGTTAAACCGGATCTTAAAGGGATTTACAAAATGTAAAATGACGACACTCTCATTACATTTTTTATTTGAAAACACAGCTATTTTTTTCTTAAGACATAGCCTTTATGTTTACATATAACAGATTTATTGTTCTTTTTTTTAAGATTTTATTTATTTATTTGACAAAGAGAAACACAGCAAGAGAGGGAATACAAGCAGGGGGAGTGGGAGAGGGAGAAGCAGGCTTCCCGCAGAGCAGGGAGCCCGATGTGGGGCTCGATCCCAGGACCCTGGGATCATGACCTGAGCCGAAGGCAGATGCTTAATGACTGAGCCACTCAGGCAACCCCGATTTATTCTTCTTTTTATGGAGGAATAAATATTTTGTAAATGTGTCTTTGTTTCTGCAACAGCAAAGATCAATATGCACGGTCACAAAAACACACGCGCTGTAGGGTCACCAGTCACTTTTAAGGGTGTGAAGCGGGTCCTGGAAGCAAACCTGTGAGGCCCACAGTCTCCACGGCCCGAGCAGCCCCAGGAGGTAAGGGGGATGCCCCCGGGGCCGCGGCCTCCCCCGGCACTCAGGACTTGGGCTTGGACAGGCCCCCAGGACAGGCTGCACCACCACCAACCACATTCACACAGCAAACCAAGGCTCTTGGGGAACAAGAGCCCTTAGAGACTCGGTCAATCAGAAAAGATTTCATGAACAATGATACTGGGTTTCAAAACTGTTCACCTGAGACAGGGCCATGAAAATAAATGAGGGCACTCCCTTTGGGGGCGGGGGCGGGGGCAGATCCGAGGTGGGGAGCCCAAGGGTCGTCACCTCTGAAGAGTAATTGCTCAACTGTGCTCCCCAAAGGCCTGTCCTGTGGGATTCTGGCAAGATGCACAGCTGGAAGCATTCAGAAGCATTCTTCCCTGCCTCCTGAATAAGCCACCAAACAGGGACAGTCAGAGAGAAAATGTCATACGTCCAGTATTTCCAGTTTTCTAGCAGAGTTCTGCAGGATGGGCAGCCTCCCCGGGGCTCCGGCACTGCGGAGTGTCACCATCTGCCCTCCGCCTCTCCCGTGAGAAACCTGGGCCTGAACTTGACGCTGCGCTCAGGGCACCCAGGGCACCTGCACAGATCTCCACCCAGACACGTTCTCCGTAATGTTGGTCCCAGCTGCTCCTCTCCTTGGGTTTAAACTGTCCAACATGGGAGACCAGAGCCCACAGCCGGAAGGGACACACTGTGGGGGACAGGGAGGGACACGGTGTCTCCCGGGGAAAACAGCACCCCACTCTCTCGCCCGCTGCAGGATTACCTCCCAGGACTGAGCACATGCTTAAGGGAAAAGAGGATCTATTTCTGACCTGAGAACGTAAGACTGACTCTGCTAAATGGGGCAAGGGCCTTCGTAACGCCTGTTATTTCTATCCATAAGGACGCACTACCGTGCAAGGGGAAAGACACCAGTGCCCCGAGCCTACCACGCTCTCCGCTGCAGGCCCAAACGGACCCTGAGAGGTACCTAAAAAGTCAAATGAATTCAAGTGGCACGTGTGTGCCCGAAACTTGACACCAGAAGGAACGGAGGCTAAGTGAGATGGCCACGCAGACGTACATCCGTTCAGGTGACGACCTCCACCTTCGTAACCGTCCAACGACCTCGAACATTGTGAGAAATAAAAAAGGAGTACAATCGTGCGAGGCCTGGTACAAGATCAGTTCCCTGCCTCCAAAAGGCCACTCCAAACCCAAGGCCTTGGCGGCCACACTCAAAACTAGGAGGCAGCCACCACACCTGAGAGCAAAGGCAGATGGATTACCACGTGACAGCACAGGGCAAAATAGGATTGCCTGTGTTCCCGAACCTCACTGCTTCTAGATCATTCTGAATCCAAGACCAGGGACTGTCAAGTACCCAGGATCTTTCCTACAAAACTCCCCCAGGGAAAGGAAATTAAGTGTTTGCTGAAGACCTACTATGTGCCAGGCACTGTGAAATGAATTTGCCTTTGATATCTAAAATGCAGAGAGTGGGACGCCTGGGTGGCTCAGTCAGTTAAGCGTCCCCCTTCAGCTCAGGTCAGGATCCCAGGGTCCTGGGATCCAGCCTCATGTGGGGCTCCCCGCTCAGTGGGGAGTCAGCTTCTCCCTCTCCCTCTGCCCCTGCTCATGCACTCACACGCTCTCTCTCAAATAAATAAAATCTTTAAAATGCTGAGAGCAAAGAAACAACATGCGTGGATGAAGTCCTTCCTCTTATCACACACAACCCCAGTCATTCAAGCAGGTGGGCCTTTGGTGGGAACACACCACCTCTCCCTTCTCCCTTCTCAGGGGAACAAAGAACGTGGGACTTGGGATCCAAAGCTCTGTGAGGACAAGTCTAACCTTTCCATCCACTCACGCCCGCTTGACCCTGAATGAGGCCTGTGACCAGGAGGTCTCCCACTTCCCCATCCATAGAAGGAAGACTCTCTCCCTCGCTTGCAGGGTTGTCCTGAGGGTCAAAGGCAGGGTCAGAGGCAAGCCAGGTAAGCTCAGTGCCAGGAATCCACCACCACCCCCTCCTTCTCAAGCAGCGGCAGGATGTTTGTCCAAGCAGTTTCTGGAGTCAGCTAGAAAATGCAAACACCTCTCCACTATCCAGCATAGCAACCGCAAGACTATGCTATCAAGAGCACCGTTAACCACCAATACAAGTTTCAGTGCTTTGTAAAAGGTTCTTCTAAATATAACTTACTCTACAAACGTTCACATCGAGGCAGCCTTCCTTAGAGCATTAGTTATAAGAGAAGATTCTAGAGAAACGAAGGACAACAAGCTGTAAGATGTACACGGCCCCCCCAAGCACACAAAGATTGGCAAAATGGCCATTATCAGTAATTTAAATGTAAATAAATTAAATCCTCAAAAGGCAGAGATTGGCAGGATGGAAAAATATAAAGACACATAATCCAACAATATGCTGTTTCCAGGAGACTCACTTTAGAACAAAAAACACAATCAGGTTCCAAGTGAAAAGACGGAAAAAGATTATTTCACGTTAACAGTGACAAAAAGAGAGGTGGGATAGCTATACCACCATCGGCCAAAATGTACTTAAAGTGAAAATTCTTAGAAAGTCAAAGAAGGACATTCTATATTGAGGATAGGGTCAATTCATCCAAAAGATTTAACAATTGGGGCGCCTGGGTGGCTCAGTAGGTTAAGCGTCTGCCTTCAGCTCCGGTCATGATCTCAGGGTCCTGGGATCGAGTCCCGTGTCGGGCTCCCTGCTCAGTGGGGAGCCCGCTTCTCCCTCTCCCGCTCCCTCCTGCCTGCCACTCCCCCCCTTGTGTTCTCTCTCGCTTTCTTTCTGTCAAATGAGTAAATACGCACTCCAAGGAAACTATAGACCAGTATCACTGATGAACGCTGATGCAAAAATCCTCAACAAAACGCAACGCTGGTAAACCGACTTTGGTAGTAGATTAAAAGGATGACACAACTGACCGGTGGGATTTATTCAAGAAATGCAGAGAAAGTTCAACCTACAAAAACCAATCAAGAGAACATACCACATTAATAGAATAAATGGAAAAAACTGACATGATCATCTCACTTGACGAAGAAAAAGCACTTGACAGAATTCATCACTCTGTCATGCTATACTCAACTAGGAACAGAAGATGTCTTGGTCCGTTCAGGCTACTATGACAAAGTGCCACACGGTGGGCAGTTTATAAAGAACACAAACTTATTGTTCACAGTTCCGAAAGCTGGAAATCCAAGAGCAGCATACCAGCATTATTGAGGGAGGGCTCTGTTCCAGGTCACAGACTTGTCATTGTACCTTCACAGGCCAGAAGAAGCTAGAGAGCTCTGTGGGATCTCTTTTACAAAAGCACTAATCCCATTCCTGAGGGCTCCACCCTCATGACCTAATCACCTCCTGAAGGCCCCCACCTACTAGGATTTCAACATAATGAATTTTGGGAGGACACCAAACATCCAGATGATAGCAAAAGGAAACTCTAACCATCAAAAAATTTTTCACATATGAAAAATCCCCAACAGCAGACTCAAAAGCAATAGAGTAAAAGCTTTCCCTCTAAGATCAAGAATAAGTCAAGGAGGGGGCACCTGGGTGGCTCCGTCAGTTAGGCATCTGCTTTTGGCTCAGGTCATGATATCAGAGTCCTGGGATCGAGCCCCACAGTGGGCTCCCTGCTCAGTGGGAGCCTGCTTCTCCCTCCCCCCGTCCCTCCCCCCAGCTCCTGCTCACTCGTTCTCTCTCTCAAATAAATAAAATCTTAAAAAAAAAAAAAAAGGCTAAGTCAAGGAGGCCTGCTTTCATCATTTCTATTCAACATAGTACTGGAAACTCTAGCCAGAGCAATTAGGCAAGAAAAATAAATACATGGTATCCAAATCGGAAAGAAAAAACTGAAGTTATCTCTATTCCCAGATGATGGGACTTTATATGCAGAAAACTCTATAAAGTTTGCAGATACACACAAAACTATTAGAATGAAATAATAAATTCATTAAGGTTATAGGATAAAAAATCAAGTTGTTTTTCTATATACAATGAACGATCCAAAAATGAAATTTAAGAAAATAATTCCATTTACAGTAGCATCAAGAACAATAATTAGGAATAAATTTAACCAAAGGTGAAAGACTTGTAACACTGAAGTCTATAAAATGTTGCTAGAGGAATACAAAAAAGACCTAGGGGTGCCTAGGTGGTTCAGTCGGTTAAGCATCTGCCTTCGGCTCAGGTCATGATCTCGGGGTCCTGGGATCGAGCCCCGTGTCAGGCTCCCTGCTCAGTGGGGAGCCTGCTTCTCACTCCCCCTCTGTCCCTCTCCTGCTCATGCTCTCTCTCTTGCTCACTCTCAAATAAATAAATAAAATCTTAAAAAAAAGAAAAAAGAATACAAAGAATAAGACGTAATAAGACAATATACCTCGTGTTCATGGATTGGAAGACTTGATAGCACTGTCCAAACAGCCTACAGATACAATGCTCTTCCCATCAAAATCCCACCAACATATTTTGCAGAAATATAAAGAATCGGGAAATATCAAGTATTGATGAGGACATGGAGAAACTGGAACGCTTGCCCACTGCAGATGGGAACGCAAAATGGTGCAGCCACTATGGAAAACAGTACAGCGGTTCCTCAGAAACACTAAAAACAGGATTACTATAAGATCCTGCAATTCTGCATCTAGGTATGCACCAAAAAAAAAAAAAAAAAAAATCTGAAAGCAGGGACTCAAACAGGTACTTGTATACCGATGTTTGTAAAAGCACTATTTGCAGAAGTCAAAAGGTAAGAAGAATCCAAATACCTATCAGCAGTTGAATGGATAAACAAAAAAGATGGTGTATACATACAAGAGAATATTGTTCAGCCATAAAAAGGAATGAAGTACCAACAGCTGCCAGAACACAGATGAATCTTGAAAACATGATACTAAATGAAAGAAGCCAAGCCAAAAACCACATACCATATGAACCCATTCGTAGACATATCCCCAACAGGGAAATCTATAGAGACAGAAAATAGGTTAGTGGTTGCTGAGGGGTGGCGGGGGTGACGGAATGAGAATTATAACCAGAGAGCAGGGGCTTCCTCGTGAAGTCTCGAGTTGTTCTAAAATTGACTGGTGGCTCGGAGAGCCTGGGTGGCTCAGTCGGTTGAGCGATCAACTGCTGATTTCGGCTCAGGTCAGGATCTCAGGGTCATGGGATCAAGCCCGGGGACAGGCTCTACACTCAGCATAGAGCCCGCTTGAGATTCTCCCTCTCCCTCTCCCTGCTCACGCTCTAAATAAGTAAAAAAATTTCTTAAAAAAAAATAAATAAAATAAAACTGACTGATGCTGGTTGCACATCCCTGTGAGTATAGTAACTGGGTATCATATACATTACATGTATCTACACACACACACACACACACACACACACACACTAATTGCACAGATCTGTGCATATACTCATTGTAACTGACTTGTACACTTTAAATTTAATTGGGTAAACTGTGTAGTATGTGAATTATATCTCTATAAAGCTGGGTTTGTTTTTTGTTTTTTTTTTAATAAAGAACTCTATAAAAGACTAGCCCTGTGACGCAATCAGCCCAAAAGTGTATTGTGCCCCACCCCCCCACACCAAATTTGGAGCCACTGTAATTTACCGTCCCCTTGGAGTGTCGAACTGAATTTTCTGAAAGTTCTGCCACGGGAAACAAGCTTTATCTACCCCGACATTTCTAAGCTCATCTGGCCAAGGAATATTAGCTCTGCGGCGTCGATTAGCCCTCGGGAAAGCACAAGGCTGTCCAACATCACAAGCACGGGAGACTCTTGATAAAGGCTGACAAAGGAACAGCGTCCAAAGCCCCATGGGCTCCATCAATGCCTGTGCTGAGCAACAAGAACAGGCAAGAAGACAAACATTCCAAAGGGTCCACCATCCCAGGAAAGCTTTCGGTGGGGGAGTTTTTCAAAAGGTGGAACGGAGAAGAGCAGGTGCCCAGGGCGCAGACTGCCACACAGAACAGACTCCCAAGTGAGTAAGACAGAAGCTACTCCCATGTCACCCGCCCTTACAGAGAGCAGAGCTCAGGCTAGGGACACCAACGGGGGCTCTCCTCACTGCTTGTGGCCCTAGGGCTTACAAGCTCAATGGGACACAAATCCTGCACTCCTACGATGAAGACAGGTAGGGCTTCCAGACCCTGCAAGATTCCAAAGGCTTCCAACTTTTTTCTTTCATCAGAAACACAAGAGAAACCACCGAATAAAACCCACAGAATCCAAGTAAATGTCAAAGTGGGACTCTGGGCAAATATTTAATAATGGAGTAAAGTGTGGACGCTTCATTTAAGAATGCAATTTACAATCACGGAGGGCTAACAGCTGAAAAATTTCCGGCAGATGCCCTAGATTAAGTAATAGCATGAGTAATAAGAGCTCTCCTCTCACACGGTCAAGCAGCCTTTTCAGAGATTTTTAGAGAAGAAACCAAAGAGAGAATGGGACAAACGTATGAAGACCTCAGCACATGAAGCGCGGCTCCAACTCACTGAGCTGGAACGGGCCTGGTCCCGAGATCCCGGGCAACTCACGCGCACGTTCCAGTTTGAGTACAGTTTTCGGACACTGTTAATCCTGAACCTTTGTCAATACTGACGCTTGCCAGCTCCCTCCAGGAAAACAAGTGTAAAATCCATTCGGGTCACTCCTTTATCGTTGAGCCACCCCTCTGCTCGCTGTCCCTTCCTCCAGGGACGTCACTATTCTCAGGGGAGTGGGGCGGCAGCACGCACCTGCTGGGTGAGTGGCTCCCAGGGTCCTCGTGCAAACCCATCCAGTGCACTCCTACAGCCCTTCTCCCACTTGAGCGCCCGAACAGGTGCTGAGAGCTTCCAGCCCTTGGCGGTGAAGGCAAATAGCCAGAGCCGAGCGGCCAGCACCATTCCACAGAGAAGTTAACCGCAATGAGCAGGAAGAGCACAGGCGGGGACCTAGAGGTCCCATCCATGTGCTCAGGACGGCCTTCCCTCCCTGATAGAAGACTAGAGCCGGGAGCATCTGGAGCTCAGCTCCCCACAGACCGGGAAAGTTCTGGACAGTCCTGGACTCCCTGCCCCAGGAGACTGAGGACAAAAGGCAAAGGAGAAGCAAACGGGTTCAGTACGCACCTACTGGCCCCCTAATGGGAGTCACTGCATCCCGTGTCCCCCTAATGCAGCCCCTACCAGCCTGGGGAGGAACAAAGCCCACTCCACGTGGGAGGAGGGACGGGGAATATTTTTCCCAAATCCATCAGAATAAGCCTTTGTGGAAAGGGTTCAGGTACTTGGAAGGTTTGGGAGGGGTTAGGACTCTGTGAGTCATTTCCAACCCCCATGAATTCTATGAAATAGGAGTAAATACCGTGCATCATGTTGATTTTGGATGTGATGTGTGGCCATGTCAACTGCCAGGCGTGCTTCTGTGGCCCGCGTGGGTGGGGTTGGGGGAGCCCTGGGACTGGGCCAGCATTTTTTTTTAAGTCTTGTAAAACACAGAAACAAGAAGGGCCTCCTGTCACATGCTCTCCCAGACCCCCAGGGTCCACAGGGCTCAGACTGCCCTACCGCCAACCCCCAGTGCTCTGCCCTTGACCTTCTGATTAGGCAATAATTCTGGCAGGTGGGAGCTGCCAAGTTCCTGACCCAATTGGTGGTCCCAAGCCCGGAACACTGCTCCTGAGCTGGGGTGACTTCTGAACCAAGCATCCCTGCTCGAGCTGTGGACCCATACGAATCACCTGGCTGCTTTACAAGATGTGGGATTCCAGATCCCAGCTCTGCAAGTAGGTCTCATGGATCGGGGCAAGGCCTGGGGGAGGTTCAGAGGTCACCGCTTGAAAAACCCTGCTCTCATGGGGCACCTGGGTGGCTCAGTTGGTTAAGCGACTGCCTTCGGCTCAGGTCATGATCCTGGAGTCCCGGGATCGAGTCCCGCATCGGGCTCCCTGCTCAGCGAGGAGCCTGCTTCTCCCTCTAACCCTCCCCCCTCTCATGTACTCTCTCTCTCTCTCTCTCATTCTCGCTCTCTCAAATAAATAAATAAATCTTTAAAAAAAAAAAAAAAAGAAAAACTCTGCCCTCTCCTAGCCATCCCTCCACCCAGGCATTATCAGGGCGTCACCTCCCGTCTGAAAGGAAGGTACACCCGTTCTGGTCCACGCGGACTTTCCTAAGGCATTTTTACTGCATCACGAGTCCACACCCAAAGAGGCTGCCCGGCTTTGGTGGGACCACCAAGGTTGAGCATCAGTGAATTAGACTGCAGCAGAAATCCAAAAGAAGTTCTCTGAAAAGCTCAGAAACCCAGGTCTGGGTGGCACTTCCGCGATGGCTCAAGGAGTGACTGACAGCCTTAGAAAATGCAACGACCTAACTCACACTTTCATTCCACCATTCTGGAATCCCGCTAACTTCCCATCAAAGCAATAGTGAAATCACCACGAATGCTGTGGACTGCGTCCCGCACCAGTTAGCACACGCCCCACCCCCCCCGTCCTACAAGGCAGTGAGTCCCATCCCTGTTTCAGGGGCACGGGGCACAGCAGCGAGCCCCCTGAGTCCGCTGTGCACTAACACCCCCCACAACCGTGCTTCCCCGTGTGGCTGCCTGGCACCCCAAATCCGGACTAAGTCTTCTTCTGTGGGTCTTTACCAGCTTTACGCTCTCGAGTGCCAGAGGAGAGGAAAACCAGCAAGTTCTCCCACGCCCACCCCCTGTCCCCACCCAACACATAGAGCTCGTGGGTCCCAGGCTAAAGGGGGCATGTGACACCTTCTCCCCCTACACACAGGGACAACACAGCAAATGGCACAGAAGCAGAGACATGCATTAGACGAAAGGCAGGGCCTGGTCTCACAGTGACTTGTAACCAGACCCCGAGGCTCAGCACTTCGGGTCCACCACCCGTCAAATCCCGGCTGTCACTCGACACCTTTCACACTTAGAGAACCGTGAGGGAAGGCACCTTTCACACTGACAGAGAACCGTGAGGGAAGGCGACCGCTTCTTCCTCGCTCGGGGGGGAATGAGGAGTCCAGTCCCACAGACGGCAGCCTCTACAGACAATAGCTGCTATGTGTGGGCACCTCCAACAAAACCTCTGTCAACAGCCTGGCAGGGACTCCTGCCATCAACCGACAAATGGCAGATGATCAAAGGGGCAATCACCGCGTGAAACAGGTGATCTGATTGTTCTAAGAGCGAGGGCAAGGAAGTCCCACCTGTGTTTGGAGCGATCGGCTAAGCTAATTCAAGCGTGTGAAATCTCCCCAACATCTCACACCTCACCCTACTCGTCAGATAGGTTCGCTCCAGGGAGGAGGCGGATTTGGAGAGCAAGGGGCAATGTGACAAGCTGTGTCTATCCCGGGCTTTTCTACCCGGCTATATATTGTCGCTGAGGTATAAAAGAAGTCCAGGCAGGCCTCGGTATCTGTCCTAAGCAGAGAAAAAGGTCCAGTTTCCCCCTGGAAACCCTTATCTGTTCATTTCTCCAGCTGGCTCCCACACCCACTGCCCACCACTTGGCTAAGAGATAGTGGACGGGTTTATCTAGGTACAGTTATTACTTGTTACATATTAAACAATTAAGTTAGAAACGGTTACATAACACCGAGTCCGACAGCTTACAGCTAACACCCAGAGGCTACAGGATCCTGGACTCGGGGGACCAGCAGGAGATGGGGCTGGGGGCAGCGCTTCTGAGAACACGCAGCCCCTCTGAGCCCCTGGGCCACCAAAACGCACAGCGAGACCAACAAGCGGCTGACCACTGGTCCTTTACCGATCACCCAGGACTGGCCCTTCCCCGACAGCATGCAGATGAGGACCACGGGGCCACACTGCAGGGCTGGTCCCCAGTGCATCCACATTCATAGTGCGGCACTGGCTACGCCAGACCCACCACACGGGGTCGCTGCGCGCAGAGTGGGAGATGGGGTTCGGGCGCAGGCCGCACGGCGCGCAGCATGGCACCCCGGGTTGGGGGAGCTGGGGTGCAGGCTGCACAGCGTGCAGCGTGGGAAACCGGGGCTGGGGCGCAGGCCGCACAACCCGCAGCGTGGGAGACCCGGCTGGGGCGCAGGACGCACAGCGCGCAGCGTGGGAAAATGGGCTGGGACGCAGGCCGCACAGTGCGCAGCGTGGGAAACCGGGGCTGGGACGCAAGCCGCACAGCGCAGAAAACCCGGCTGGGGTGCAGGCCGCAGAGAGCGCAGCGTGAGAAACCGGGGCTGGGACGCAGGCCGCACAGCGCAGAAAACCCGGCTGGGACGCAGGCCGCACAGTGCGCAGCGTGGGAAACCGGGGCTGGGATGCAGGCCGCACAGCGCAGAAAACCCGGCTGGGGTGCAGGCCGCACAGTGCGCAGCGTGAGAAACCGGGGCTGGGATGCAGGCCGCACAGCGCAGGAGACCCGGCTGGGGTGCAGGCCGCAGAGAGCGCAGCGTGGGAAACCGAGGCTGGGACGCAGGCCGCACAGCGCAGGAGACCCGGCTGGGGTGCAGGCCGCAGAGAGCGCAGCGTGGGAAACCGAGGCTGGGACGCAGGCCGCACAGCGCAGGAGACCCGGCTGGGGTGCAGGCCGCACAGTGCGCAGCGTGGGAAACCGGGGCTGGGATGCAGGCCGCACAGCGCAGGAGACCCGGCTGGGGTGCAGGCCGCAGAGAGCGCAGCGTGGGAAACCGGGGCTGGGGCGCAGGCCGCATAACGCAGGAGACCCGGCTGGGGTGCAGGCCGCAGAGAGCGCAGCGTGGAAACCGGGGCTGGGATGCAGGACGCACAGCCCGCA
>NW_022589747.1:4591477-4601348 GCF_004348235.1 Phoca vitulina
ACAGCCCGCAGCGTGGGAAACCGGGGCTGGGATGCAGGACGCACAGCGCGCAGCGTGGGAGACCCGGCTGGGACGCAGGACGCACAGCGCGCAGCGTGGGAGACCCGGCTGGGACGCAGGCCGCACAGCGTGCAGCGTAGGAAACCGGGGCTGGGATGCAGGACGCACAGCGCGCAGCGTGGGAGACCCGGCTGGGGCGCAGGCCGCACAGCGCGCAGCGTGGAAGACCGGGCTAGGGCGCAGACCGCACAGTGCACAGCTCTGGAGACAAGGCTCAGGGCAGAACGCACAGAGTGGGAGACCAGCTGGGGCACGGGCCACAGAGCTACGTCCCCACCGGGGAACTTCCGTGCAGAACACCAGCTCCTGGTGTCCTTAGCACCCACAGACACAGCCTGACGTGTTCTATCATGGAGAAGTAAGGAAGCCATCCTGGCAAGGGTGGGATACTGCCCTGCCTCCAAAATACATACAATGAGACCCTCCCCTACCACTTCACATGTGCCCAGAGGACCCTATAGCACAGGTCTGGCCCCACACTGCTCTGCTTCAAGGGGATGGCATTCTGAAGAAGGGGGAGAAGCATAGTCTGGTCCAGGTACCTGGGACCCCAAAGCCCATGTGACCGGGTCAGGCCCGAAGGCTTCAGTGAGAACCTCCACTGCCCAAGCCCTGGTCCTCACGGCAATCCAAAAGAAACCCCTTGCTCCTCCCACTGCCCCATGGCCTCCCACTGCGGCCACCTCCACTCTGATGGGCAAGGACATACACTGCTCACAGAAACACAACATCCCCCTCATCCACCGTGAGGCCATGCTGTGAGACTGGGCTGGAGGAATGCCAGGCCCACCACAAGTCAGACACAGCACAGCACATCCGCTCCTTCCACCTGCGGGCGGGGGGGGGCTGTGAGCACCAGGGGCGGCCAGGTCTGCTTTGCCAGGGTCACTCCCACCCCTCTCCAGAATGTCAGTGCAAGAACAGCAGGAAGGGGGACGCTACCTCTTGAAGCCAAAGGCACAAAGCTAACAGGGTACACACGGAGCGCGGGCTGCGCGCTAGGCCCGGGATACGGATGCGCGCGTGCTCACGCGCACACCCGGCCCCGACCCGGCCTGGCGAGAAGTAACTCACACGAGGCCACAGAGCCAGCGAGCACGCCACCCTCCGGTCTATCGGGGACATGGCAGGAAGAGCTGGGAGCTGCGGAGGGCAGAAAGAACCAGCTGGCAGCGGACTCTGACACTGAGCCACTCCACCGCACCCACACTAGGAAAGGGAGCAGGGAGCTGGGGAGCCCACCGGGACGCTGTGTTCAGACAAACGAAGAAGCACCCAGTGCAGCTCCCGGAAGGAGCGGCCGGCCTCGGATCCTCTGACTCCCAGAGGGCTCGGTGAAGACACAGCGCATATTCACCCGACGGGGAGGGGCTCCAAGGCGACCAGGACCATGCGCTCTCAGGACTTTTTTAAAGTCGACCGCATGAAAGCCGACCAAAAGTGGAGCGTTCGACCCAAAACGATGGGCAGCGAGCCTTTCTCACGGTTCTGGCAGATCGTGAACGGCCTGGGCTGCCGCTGGGAGGCGACGCACACGCCACCCAAGTGTTCAAGCCCACAGTGGGCACCCCCACGGTGGAGATGCTGCAGGGTAAACTGAGGCACAGAGTCCAGCCCTGAAATTCTAGAAGAAATCAAAGTGCAGACACACGAACTTGCCCCAGGCACAGAGCAAGTCACTGGCAGGGGTGAACCCCGCTTTCTTCCCAGACTTGAGGCTGCCCTGCTGCTCTCTGTGGTGACTCCCCAGCCCACCTCTGCAGTCAAGGGCGGTAAGGAGGCGCAGGGGTCCCGTCCACGCCCTGCCCTCTGCTCGCAACCCCACGGTGAACTCCTCCGCCTGATCTCACAGGCCCTGCAGCCTCCTGGGGAAGAGGAGTGATTCACAGGACAGAAGGGCCCTCCTCTGCCACACCCCCCATAAAAAATACCAGTGCTCCCAGCTAAAGGCGCGTGCGGGAGAGCAAGAGATAAAACCGCCCGGCGGCAGATCCAGAAAAGCCGGGCCTGTGCCAAATGACCCACTGAACACACACTCAGCTGCGCTGGGACCACAGGAAGGGGATCTTTTAAAAGGCAGTGGAGCAGGGGAAGCTGAATCCAAGATGCAAAAGAGCCAGGCGCCCGGCCAGAAAGCAGACACACAGCCAGGCGCGCAGCCAGGCCCGCAAGTGTCAGGAAGGAGAAGCCCCATTTACCTCTGGTGGCCCAGGAAGGGCAGGGTCCAAACAAGAGCACTGACTCCAGTCTAAGGACCAGCTGGAGCCATGTCCTCCCCCAAAGCCATCAGCCAGGCAAACGCCCTGCTCTCACCACCAGAACACCGGGGCTGCTTTCCAGAAGCAGCGGGCGGGTCTCTGGGACCACGCTGGGCACAGGTGGGCCAGGGGCAGGTGACACAGGACTGCCAGTGTCCCCAGAGCCTGCAGCAGCCCACCTCGTCAGCAATAAAGAGGCTTCTGCACACAGTCTAGCCAGCCGAGGAAGAAGGTCCCGAGCCATGGGCACCAGGGGCTCCCCACACAATGGGGCAGCCGGGCAGCGGTTCCCTGAGGCCCACCGTCAGCTCCCCAGGGATGCCTCTGAAAGCAGGCTGGCAGAGAAGGGCCCAGACCTCTGAGCAAAGCCTTGAACCTGAAAGACGGGGGTGCCAAGCAGAGTGGGTTGGACCCACCCTGTCAGCCCCACCTGTCTCAGCCTGTCTGGCCACTGCTGGGGCGACCACCAGGGCACAGGCCCGACAGGCCCCGTGGACGAGGAAGGCCTGCCCACGTGGCCTGCACCACCAGCCACAGGCCCGCACCCACGGCCCGGCAGGCAGAGGTGGGCACGGAACAGAAGACGAAACCCTCTCCAGCCCGCCCCAGCCCCAGGACTATGGGGGGACAGTGACAATCTGAAGCTACCCGTCACACACCGCCCTCGTTCCTGCCTCCCTCCCATCTTCACCCCTGCTTCCCCAGGCTTGGATATCCAAACAAAACACAGCTGTAAGCTCTTGCCTGTCACAGGCTCCGCTTTCTGCCTAAGTCAGGCACAAATATGTAGAAAAGTTTTAAAACAATAATATAAAAATTTGAGAAAGAAACTAAATAGGAAAAAGAAAAAAAAAACAAACGAATATACCCCCCTAAAAATTTAACAAATACCGTATCTATGAAACAAGAATGTTATGCGATTAAAATAAAAATAATCAGTTTTGGTGATGACGGAGTGTCGCTGTAGCTTCACTGACAAATGCCCCCCCGCTCTGCTGGGGACACTGGGGGTGGGGGAGGCCGTCTGTGGCGGGGAGGGGCACACAGGAAATCTCTGTTTTCTGCTCAATTTTGCAGTGAATCTACAAACTGCTCTGAAAAACAAAGTCTACTGAAAGAAAAGAATCAGAGAAGAGGTCCTTGGGGATTAAAAATTAAAACAGAAATTTAAAATCCGATAGAAAGGATTAAAAGTCAGCCTGACATACCGCACAACCTCGAAGAGCAGAACACACAGAAAACAGGAGACAGGAGTAATTGGAGAAGCAGTCCCAGAGCCTAACAAACAAAAGCCACTCTAGAAAGAGAGAAAGGGAAAGGCGGAAGAAAGGAAATTAAAGAATTAATTCAAAAACATGTCCCACGCCCGAAGGAACTGGGTTTCCAGCTTGAAGGGACCCTCGCGCACAATAGATGGAGACCCCCCTACAAGGCACTTCTTCAAAGGATTTCCAAACAAAGATACAAAGAGAAAATCCCAGAAGCTTCTAGACATGAAAAAAAGAAAAAAAGGGGAAAAAAGAAAAAAGAAAAAAAACCACTGAGAAGATTTCATACCAAGAATCAAGAATCAGATTAGGTTCCTTCCCAACCCCATTCTGCCTAAAGACAGCAGCACCCTTCAAATTTTTGAGGGAAAACGATTTCCAGTTTAGGAGTCTACACCTGGACACCCGTATCTCTGAGAGGAGAATAAGGATGTTTTCAGACACACGTCTCAAGAACTGGCAGGACCCTGATTTTTGGAAGCTAGCATGGAATGTTCTCCATCCTACTGTGGGAAGAAACGAGGAAAGAGTCATGGGATCCTAGAGAAAGGCAAAGGACACCCCCAGGTTGATGGGGAAGGAAGATTCCAGGTGGGGCAGGGAGTGCTAAGTCCATGAACTACCAAGCAAGTGCAAAAGCATTCCCAGAAAAAGCACAGTGTCGGGAGAGACAGGGAAGTGAGCACGGGGAGCTTCACGGCTCAGCCCCCAGAGCATCAGCAGTGCGTGATGGTCCAGCCCACCTCACCAGAAGAGTCAGCGGGGAGACAGGATGTAGAAGGGCAGGGCAGGGCAGGGACGGGACAGACGGGGGACGGGACTCCTCACCTTCCAAGCAGGGAAGTCAAAGAATCCTATGAGAAATGGGAGACATCTGCTTAGAAATATGGATAAATATGTACAGAAAAAAACTAAGCCTGGTTACTTCTGGGGAGCTGACTGTTTATACACATAGATCATTCTAATTACAAAATCCAACTAAATTTAACAACGGTCTGTCCTGGGTGCTGAGGGATTAGGAAGCCGGGGGACACTGCAAATGGAGGGACCTTGTATGGGGGCAGGCCAGGAGAGCAGGGGATGGGGCCCTACCCGGGGAGGCTGCCTGCGCCCACCACAGCCCTGCAGGCCGCAGGGTGAGGAGAAGGGCCAGGCTTGCGGTGTGGACACAGTCCAAGCGGGGGGCACGGAGCCCCGTCCTGCCTTGTCCTTCCTCCAAAGCTCCCACACACTACTGAGGAGATGTAGGCTGCAGTCTCATCTTCATATTTCTCTAGAAACATCCTAGCCGGGTTTCCATGAGGTCCGCAGAATTTTGGAGGAGAGAGGACAGCATCCTAGGAAAAGCAGCCTGAAGGCTCGTGGGGAACACACCACAGTCTGCAGCTGGGCCACAGGGGACGCTGAGCCGGCCTCCACATCACTCAGCTCAACCTCCCACCTGGTGGCAAGATCTCCAAGCCGGACCCCAGATTTGGAGCAAGGTGTCGTCCTTCAACCAAAGGAGCCCTCCTGTCCGCGTGAGGCTAGCGTACAAACTCCGGAACTTAAAAGTTCCCCGGTTCGTAGCAGCTTTCCGATCACCATGAGCTTCTTCACGCAGGCATTCCTAAAATGACCACTATTAGATACGTGATCTGAGAAAAGTTTGCACATCAAGGGGCGTTCTCAACTCGAAAATGGCGGGCAGAAGACACTCCCAGGGCTGACAGGCAAGAGAATAAAGAAGCAAACCAAAGGCCCAGCTCATCAGAGACGTGAGCGCCCGCAGGGTCTCTGCACCCCGAGAAGCATCTCAGGAGGGATCCAGGCAACTTGTGGTCAGTAGCCCGGGAGGTCCTCACTCGTGGCCCCCATGTGACAGGACGAGAAAAAAGGTACACATGGTTCCGTATTTTCAGAGGCCCCCCAGCGTGGTGCACCTGATAGCTCTAGACGGGGCCAGACAGAGCACGGTCACCTTGCAGTTCTATTTGTGGTGACAATGACACGGAAGGGTCCCAGCTGCCAGGTCTGCTCCAAAGGGCAATAATGATGCAACGCTGAGGGCCAGCACGCATCAAGCTCTTTCCAAGCCAAGTGCTTTTGGAGCCGACGTTACTAGGCAAGACTGCAGCGGCTGGTGCCCGGGCCCATTGACCCGGCTCGGAAACCCAGCCAGGACTCAGGGAGATGCAGGGCCGCCCCCCGGCACAGCCCTCGGGCAGCGCGCAGAGCCGTTTCCCAGGGGCACGGTCAGCCCGGCAGGACCAAGGGCCCACGCTCATTTCTGCCCCAGCCGGGCTAAGTGTCCCTGTAGACTCCAGACACCAACCAACCTCGGAGTCCTGAGAATAGATGCCACCTGGCCCCGCATGCCTGAGGCCAGGGGTCTCCCTGCATTCACCCTGCAGCCCAGCTGAGCGTGCGCACCTCCCCGGTCTGTGCCTCTCTCCTTCTGGTCCCAGGGAACCAGCTGCGGATGGCTGCTACTCACTAGCACCCGGGGCAATCGCTTTGCCCCCAGGTAAGATCTACGTTCCACCACCCACTTTTACTCTTGGAACCCCACCAGTGAGGAGCTCCCGCCGCTGTGTTACAGGCCAGAAAAGGATCCTTACAGGGACTGGTGCTCAAAGCAGCTTATGGGCCGTTGTTCCACAAGGTCTGGTGCAGCGAACACGCGCCAAGCACCGGCAGGCAAAGGGATGAGAAGTGGAGGCCTCTTTCGAGCAGACTTTGTGGGTTAATAGAAAGCAGGATCATCAAGCACACAAGCTACTCAAAGGCAAGGCTGAGTATGCACGTGCGTGTGCCGGCTCTCGCTGAGTGTCACCCGCTACGCGGAGGGTCACACAACTCCAACAGCCCTTGCCGGTAAACACACCTTTGGCTCTCGTTTTACCGATGAGCTTAGTTAACCTGCTCAGGCTCGCAGCAGGCTCGCAGCACCAGGAAGGAGGAGATCCCGGGGTCAAACTGGGATTGTGCGAACGTCAGCTCGGGCCACTCCCCTGCGCAGAGCAGAAAGGGAGCGGGATTCCTCCCCGGCACCCGTTCCCAAAGGAGGTGCCAAAACACACCGTCCACTCTGGCGGCTCCGGCCCAAACCAGTCCTCAAATCGAGCATCTCAACAATCAAGGAAGGTCTCTGTCAAGTCCATATATGAATGCAACGGCTGAAAAATAGGCATCATATTCTAGTTTCGCCAGTGGCATCCAGTGGTGATGAACCCGGCAGGCATCCTGTTTCCACCCGGACATAGGGCCAGCGAGGCTCCCCTTAGTCTCAAGGCCATCTCCGCCATGGCACGGGCAAAAAGGGAGATCCCCTCGGTGTGGGTGAACCCCAAAAGCAGAAAGTCCGAACTGCTCAGGGTTCTGCCTCTGCAACGCCCTTCTGTCACGCCGGGACAGGGCTCTCTGGGTTGCCATCTCAAAGGACAGTCACACCATCTCTCTTCCCATCATTAAGGAAGAGCGGTCAGCCCTTCCAGGAGCTGCCGGTTTTATGCTCCCCTGCTTTCATGTCCTTCTAATTAATAGGGCCCATGACCCCCAGGAGCAGGGACAAAAGCCTGTTCCACGGAGAGGAGTTCAGAAGCTCCTCCAAGCCAGGGAGGGCAGTGGAGGGATAGGTGTCCCCGCCAGAGGGAGAAGGCGGGGAGCACATAGCTCCCCAGAAGCCTGCAGCTAAAATACAAGCACAGATCAGACGCTCAAGGATGAGATGCGTTCCACACCCATTAGCGCGCAGACCTCGGACGTAGGTTACCAGATCCCCAAAGCGCCCTGTCTGCCAAGCCTCACCCACCAAGTCACTCCACTGTCTTAATTCCTTCCATAATTCGATAGTTGAGCAAAAAATAAAGACACGTTAAAGAAAAAAAAAAAATCTTCACTAGCAGAAAAAGTTTAATTTAAATTTTGAACACGACTGGTTACTTAAGTGCAAAGACAAGGCAAGTATTTTTTCCCCCACAAACCCACGCAATTCCACGCTGGCTTAACAGACTGAGAAACAGACAGGGGGATTTTGCGCACACAGCAAATGCACCGGCTTCCTCCCCCCCCCCCCCC
This sequence comes from Phoca vitulina, assembly GCF_004348235.1. Lineage (NCBI taxonomy): Eukaryota > Metazoa > Chordata > Mammalia > Carnivora > Phocidae > Phoca > Phoca vitulina. Next base: position 4,599,123 of record NW_022589747.1, read on the forward strand.
CCCCCCCCCCCCCCATGGAACACCCCCCTCTGCTCTGAGTTCTGACCCTTGCTCAAAAACATCCTACCACTGTGTGGGTTTTTCTTCCCCTGCAGAGACGGATAGAATTCCAAGCAAATAGGTTCCTTAAATTAGGCCACCTTCAAAGCATTTGGTTTTATCAGATATACCAAGCCAGAATTTCTTCTACAGCTTTGAGGCAAAGCCCAAGGCACAAAAGCTGCCTCTGTTCAAGCAGGAGTTTGATTTCTGTACCTTGTCAAGTCTCAGACCAGCCACCCCGTCAAAATCCAAGTTCTGTGCTCACTCTCAGATTCTGACTTCGGCTCTCTCCAGTGGGGCAGTCACTGCGGGTGCCCTGGGTTCCGATCCTGACGGCCACCACCAATAAACCCCTAGACAAGGAGCTGGCATGAACCCGCCCTGCTCTGGGTTCCCGGCTCACAAAGGAAAGGCATTCTGCCCAGCCCAACACTGGCCCAAAAGTGGTACAGACCACAGGCGAAAGGGCAACTGATGACTTCTAGGGATGCACAGCTTTTATTAAAACACTGTTGAAATTCCCGTAAACAGAACTTGCCCTATCGAACTCTTGACATCAAAGTTTCCTCCCAAAATAAATGTATAGAAGTGGAAGGTCTGGCAACAGGACAGAAATCTGGAAGGTGGGGAGCCCCCTGAGTGGTAACAGAGCTTCCTACTTCTCCAGATGTGTGGCTGGAAGGAGGAACCTCCTCTGGGCCACTTCTCTCTTTCAGAGGCAGATGGACTCATGCAGAAGCATAAAACACACAGGACTGAAAAAAAAAAAAAATAATAATAATAATAATCCAAAGCTTAGGTCCTGGTGACAGCTCCATCATTTGCTGGCCATGTGACCCCAGCATGCCAATTAACCTCTTGAGCCTCAGTTTCCATACCTGCAAAACTGGGATCAGCAGCTAGGATGAAAGCAAGGAGGCTCCTAACAAGTCTCTTACACCGTGAAACGTTACAGGCCTATCGGGCGCTAGGCTTCTCAGTTACAAGAGGCCACGCACAGGGTGTGTAACTCTGTCTGTCCTCACATTCCCTCCCTGTAATCTGGGGATTGGCCTGTGTGGCCCTTCTCTTTCAAGTGTTCCCAATACAACTCAAGTATCATGTGCAGTAATCCTAGAGTTCAGATTTTTCACAGGAAAAAACAAAAAAACAGTCATTTAGAATCATTCCTGGAAACACATTTGCTTTCAGGTTCTCCTTAATAACATACCCCCCACCCACCCCCAGGCACCTCACCTTTGCCGTAAGTCACATCTTCCTCTACAGAAACCTAGCTTCTTCCTATTTCTCCTCTTGGAAAGAGAGAGGGGGACGCTGGGTCACTCTGGCGAAAAATCACCAGCTCTGTGCCATAAACCCCCAATCAACGCCTGTTGCTGCGCTACCAACATGTGTTCTTAGTAAAACTGAGCGAAACGTTAAATAGAGCACCATTTCTGAACCTCGGGGGCTGCAAACGGCTGAATCAGCATTTTCGGAAACAAAGTGTTCTGGGCCCGGCCTTGTAAACAGGGGCACAGAGAAAGTTGTGCAATAATGCATATTTACTCACGAGCGCTACTTGTTTGGGCTTTTTCTTTGCACCTCTCTTGAATGAAAGTGGCTACGACCTTTGCAAAGAAAGCCTTCTTTCCAATGCGTCGCGGAGATCCAGGACCGGGTCAAAGTCACCTGTGGCTACCCACCGTTTGGGTCAGAGCAAATGACACAAAGTCGGCGTTTCTTCCAATCCCAAGAAAAGGCGAACACAATCAAAAGTCGAGAATACCCCTAATTTCCATAACGCACATGCTCGAGGGCAGCGGCAAGGCAGGCGTTTGGAGAGGCGACCAGGGAAGGCGGAGAGTTGCATCAGAAATTTCCTTCTGCGAACGGTCTGGCTCTTATCACATTTCCACGGCTGGCGGGCGGCTGATCCGCGAGCCCACAACTTGGTGTTAGGCCCCGGCGGCGGGTAACGGGGCCACGAGGGGAACCAAAAAAGAAAAAAAAAAAAAAGATTCCGCGGCCCGGCCGCGCTCCGGCCGGCGGAGAGCCCGGCCCCACCGCCCCGGCCGCCGGGCGCACCCAGGGCTGCAGGGGCGCCTGCAGCCCACCGTCCGGGCGGCCCCGGGAGCGCGGCCTCGGCCCTGAGGGCCCGGCGCACGCAGCCCCCCGGCCCAGCCCCAGCCCGCGGGCGGCCGG
>NW_022589747.1:4601748-4608814 GCF_004348235.1 Phoca vitulina
GAACCCGCGGGGAGGGGCCGCTGCGCTATGGCGCCGGGATCCCGCGTCCTGCCCCACCCCCACCCCCGGTACCCCCGAACGCGGGATCCCGGCCGCCCAAGCTGGGGCGCCAGCGAAGGACACGTCGGACCCGTCCCAAAAGGCAATTTGGGAACGAATTCTTTGAAACTCTAAGCATTAACCGTGCAGTCCAAATCCTCGACCCCGGGCGCAGAAGAAGGACCCGACGGACCAGGGGCGGCTGCCCCGGACTCCGTGGCAGGCTGGCGGTCCCAGTCCGGGAAAGGAGAACCGCGGTTTGCAGTGTCCGCCCACAGCCAGCCAGGTCTGGGGCCTGGCCTCTGTGAGCCTCAGTTTACCCATCGGCGGGAGAGCACCCAAGTGCGGGTGGAGTGGGGAAGCCCTACATATTTTCTTAATGCCTCCAAGCCTCAGTGTCCTTATCTTTGAAATGGGCTAATGCGCCTGCCCTAGGGTCATGTCCTGGGGGTTCAATGAGGTCATGGCTGTTACATAGAGTGACTGGCACGAGGGAACCCCTGAGTTAATGGAAAGCATTATCATCGATATGGTTATTAACATCTCTCCCCAATTGAAATTACAGTACAAGTACGATAGTAATAATAATTACATCTTTTTCTGGGTCTTGATGTTGTGGAAACAGCTACAGTATAATTTACCTTTACTGAGCACACATTTTTGTGCCAAACATTCAATAATCGTCTTATTGAGTCCCCACTCTGGACCTCTTGGAGGTGCCCACTGTATAGAGTAGGAAACCGAATCTTCCCCAGGTTGAATAAATTGTTGAAGGTCAAGTAGCTGGTCAGTGCAGAATAAGCATTATGCCAAAACGCTTTATGGCACTTTTTATAGCTCCTGCTTTTCCCACCTTGGAACGCAGTGTATCAATGAAAGGTCATCCATTCCCGTTACTGAAATAGGCCTCCTGAAAGCGTCTACGGTTTGCTCCAAGCTCAGAAAACCATAAGATGAACATCTAGAGAAAATGATATGAAGGAGCTAAACACAAGGACTCCTGTTGTAGACAAAGGGTGGAGAGAAAATTAAAGAGAAATCTCAATTTGGGGCCATCTTCTCAAAAGTCTTTAAGCTTTGAATCTTACAGCTTTGCCAAAGGCCCCGCTCAGCAAGGAATGCCTGCACCACTCAGAAAGCCTGATAGTCAGGGGGCTTTTATAGATGTTCAAAAAGCACCTGTATATACAGGCGTATTTTTTTTATGCATCATTTGTAGGCAAACTCCGTACACCGTAGTCCTTTACTCCTATATAGTTTGATACATCATTCCTAAAGTAGGGATATTATCTTACCCAACCCTAGCATAGGTACCAAATTCATAAATTTACACTGTAAAATCCTTGTGTGTAATCTAGGTCCATATCCCAATTTTGCCGGTGGATCTGAGAATGTCCTTTATAGTGTCTCATTCCCAGACACACTTCAGTCTGGGGTCAGGTATCGAATTTAGCTGCCTCAACATGGATGGGCTTTCAAACATTACTATTCACTGAGAAGGGATCAAAATAAATGTCCTCAAGTGTTTTCATGCTGACACCGATCCCTAGAATTCCTGGGACAGGCCCTCATTCCCCACATTTCCCAGCTCTGCGTAGACATCCACGCATGCCTCTCCCTTCTGGGCAGGGCCCATTCAGTATCACTTTATGATACAAGTTCATGAACTTGTCACTCTTGTTGCAGCTCTAGATGCCACAGCTGTCCCCCGAGCCGAGCCAATTCCGTGGGCAGATTGCACCTTAGTGCCTTCTCCTGCTGCAAATTCCAAATGCTCCCTGGCCACATGCTCCATTTCAGGAGGATAGAAACCCCAGTGGGATACAGCCATGCAGTGGATAAATTACCCTAGAGAACCCAGCCTACCCGGGGCCAGGCTGTGTGGCTTTGTGTTCAAGAGCTTCGCTGAGGGGAAATGCACTGCCGCGATGAGGTGTCAGGACAAAAAACAGGATTTCGTGACAGTGAGGAATTCGGTTATGCAACCATGTGCTAGAAGCCTCCTTCAGCTGAAAGCAGAGAATCCGATAGACTCCTATTATAATTAGTCAGGAATTGGTTACTATCTGTGTCCTCCACTGACCGTAAGCAGGGGACAAGGCTAACCCCTTGCTGTTCCCTAGTATCATCCCAGCAGGGGGAGTGCCGGGCACTCCTTGAAATAAGTCATCACTGCAAAATAGTATCTCGCGAATGAATTGTATCAATAGAGCAAATGAATGGACGAAAGGAATGATAGGCCCTGGGACCCAGGCACCATCTCCAACGCAGCCAGCAGCCTTGGCAAAGGAAAAGAGAAGAGGTGAGCGGCGCCCTGACGGTGAAATGCTCTGGCCAGAAGTGGCCCTCCCTTCTCGCGTGGGTGAGGCCGGGCAGCGAGGCCCTGCTGTGTGCAGAGGTTGGGGGGAGGGGGGCTTCATGCAGGCATTTCCCTGGCAGTCAGAGCTGGAAACCTGTGGTCAACAGCGTTATGGACAGGTCTGGGGCCTCGCCTCTCTGAGCCTCAGTTTACCCATCTGCAGGAGAGCACCCAAGTGCAGGTGGAGTGGGGAAGCCCTATATGGGGTGGGGATTGATCTGTAATCATAATACAATCACCATGCCTGCCACAGAACCCTGAGGCACCTGTTTGCACAGCCGACCCCCTAGGCCAGCCCCCCGCCCTATAGAGTTTGCCCCTCTGGGATTGGTCTGCACTTTTGACAGACTCCCTCAGGACCCGCTTGCACACCAATATTTCAAACACGGTGTTTCTTTGACTCCTCTAAACCCGAGGAATGAATACAGGCCGCCCCCTCCCCCTGCACACAGAGGTGGGGAGCCTAGCGGCATTCAGGGAAGGCTTCCCCGTGGTGACAATGCCCCCGTGGAGCCGTGGAGGGCCCAAGATGGTAAGTTCTGCAAAGGGGGAACTAAGTGGAGGGTGGGGCATGGGCCTCACCAAAGCCGAGAAAGAATCTACCAGGTAGTCAAACTTGGTTATACGATATGGGGGACAGGGCTGGAGGACATGGGGGCGTCAGGAGACGTGACAAGAGACCAGGCTGGAAAAGGTAAGAGGGGATTATTTGTCATGCTCAGGTGTTTCTATTTTATCCCAAAGGTGATGAGAGGGAGGGAGAGCTTTCCCTCCTGGGTCCATCCAGCCCGATTTCCCATTGTTTCCCCAACAACCCCGATTTCCATGGTCCCTGAGTACCAATTGATTTGGGGAGGAAGGGTGACCCTTGGCCCAAGGATTCCCATTCATGGATTTGCCAGTGGGCGGAGGGATGGGGCCAATCAGTGACAGCACCTGGGAGTGTGAAGTGAGGAACAGTCAGACCAGGTGAGGAACAGCTGCGCTGGGCTCAGTTTGTCACGGGAGGTGCTGATAGCAGCCCCAAATAGATGCCCTCTCTCTTCCGTCTCTCTGGGCCCCGGGAACTTGCAGCTCTTGTTTTAGATTTCCATGGAAATCCATTTTTTCTTAGGAACTCTCCTTTGCACAAGGTAGCTTGAATCCCAATGACTCTATACCCCAAACAGGGGCTCCCCGAATGACGTTTCTTAAGATGGGTTTGTCAGGATTTATTTTACCTTCAGGAAAAATCACATGGGCTTTTGGAAAGGTAGACAGTTGTGTTACTACGATGTCAAGGAAGATAAAGACCCGTTTCATCACCAAAAAGCTTCCCTCTTGGCCCCTTGCCATCACTCCTCCGCCCCACTCTTGGCAGCCTCTCATCTACCCCCTTGCTCCTAGTTTTGCCTTCTAAAGATTGTCATAGGAATGGAATCAGACAGTATATAGCCTTTTCTATCTGGCCCTTTCCCTTAGCATGATGCATTACAGATTCATCTATGTTGGTCCATGAATCAATAGCTTGTTCCTTTTTAATGCTGGATACGATCCATAGATACCCTTACCTCAAGATGTTCATCCACTCACTGGCTGATGGAAATTTGGGCAAGCCCCAGTTTATGGCAACTACGAATAAAACTGCTACCCAGGTTCTTCTGGGGATATAAGTTTTCATTACTCTCGGGTAAATAATTAGAAGCGAGATTGCTGGGTCCTATGAGATGCGTTTGACTTTATAAGAAACCACCAGACTGTTTTCAGAGTGATCTGTACCAGTTGTACCTACACCACAAATGTCTGGGTTGTTCCGCATCTTGATCAATACATGGTATTGTTAGTCTTTTCAGTTTTAGCCATTTCAATTGGTGTGTCATGGTATCTTGTTCTGATTTTAATTGGGGTTTTCCTCATGGCAAATGATGTGGGACACTTCTGCGTGAGCTTACTCGCTACGCATACTTCTTTTCTGAAGTATGTCTTTGGCCCATTTTTTAAAAAAATCACATTGGTGCTTTCTTATTGAATTCTGAGAGTTCTTTATATATTATGGATACCAGTATGTTAGGAGATACAGGTTTTACAAGTACATTCTCCCACCCATTCTCCTTTTTCCACAGTGTCTTTCAAAATGCAGTTTTTAATTTTGTAGGTTAAAAATTATCAAATGATCCTTTTGTGGTTTGTTTTTTGCACCCCATCTCAGAAACTCTTGCCTAACCCAAGGCCTGCAACAGTTTTCTTCTGGAAGTGTTACAGTTTTAAGCTCCTACGTTTAGATCTATAATCCAAGCTGAGTTAGTTTTGTAGGGGTGGTGAGGTGAGGGTCAGAGTTTTTGCTTTGTTTTGCCTGTTCCACTGGTGATCTAGAGGAGTTGGACAATCACAGTTGTGTCATAGAAAGCTCCATCTGGTTCCAGGGTGGAGCCAGGAGAGCGGCTGGGGGACTTTTGCTGGTGTGGACGATGTGTGTTGTGACAGTAGAGCGAGAAGGTTCTAGGTGAACAGCTGCAGGCTGCAGGTGGGCTCGGAGATCCTTGGTAGAGCAGGAGATTGGGGAAGCTGGTGTACATGAGTTGGTTATGACCTACCCATTTTCTATTGTGATATTTAGCGGGGGGAGAGGGCTGTCTATACCGTGATTAAAATTTTGTTAAATTCCCCCCATAAAATCAGTCTTTGCTTCCCTTGAAACATCAGCACATCTGGCCACGCGTGGGCCCCCATTCTCACGGGGCAGCAGCCCTCTGGGGCCACACAGAGGAGGAGGCCTCGCCGTGGGTGCACGCGGGTTAACACCAGGTTGCCTGGCCCGTGGACAGGACCCTGTCACCTCCGAGGTCGATGCCCTGCCACGGGAGCGAGTGGGAGTGCCTCAGGGTCAGCCAAGCTGCCATGGAGTCTTGTTTGGGTGTCTTAGGGCTGTGAGGAGACCAAGCAGACCCTGGCCCAGAGGGAGGGAGCACTCAGGCAGAGCTCATGGCCGGAGCAAGAAGACCCCATCATGAAGCGGCAGAAAACTGAGGAAGCCTTTGCAGGCGCCTCCGGGGGCTCTTTCCAAGACATGTCCATCTTCACTGAAAGAATGCTGTGCTCCTACGGGTGTGTTGAGCAGTTGGGAACAGAACAGGGCTCGCCACCATCAGCCAGGACCCGGGCGCTTTCCACCTGCCCTAGGGCGCTCCCTCTGCTGCCTTCGCCTGATGGTTATCCCCACTGCCACGAAGACCACAGTGCAGATGGAGCTCCAGAACTGGGTCCTCTGATGGCTGCATCCAAAGGCAGACAGGGCACATTTCTCCTCTCTTGCCTCATTCTAGAAGGTTCCAGGAGATTTCTTCTCACATCTCAGTGGCCAAAACATGGTCATGGGCCCAAGCCCTAGCAGCACCTGGCACCCTCTCTTGGGGGTCCAGGCTCTCCCAGCAGGAGAGGGGTGGCTGGTTAGTGGATGACCTCTGGCCCCAGCACACGGCCCGTATGGCAGTGAACAGCTCAGACCCCCACCTCCTCTAGAAGGACTAGGAATTAGGGTCCAACAGGTAGCACACAGTTCTGAATCCCAAGGTGTGCAAACCCAGTTATGCCTCTAAAACAAGAGCTCCTTTTCAGCCACTTAAAAAAAAAAAAAAATTGTCAAGTCAGCCCTTAAACTCAATTAGAAGTTAATTAACCACTAATATCATACCAACTTTACTTAATGAAATATATTTCCAGCCCAATACACTGGATGGTTTTAATAACCAACATTCCAGAGCTAATAGGAGAATCCAAAATAGGAACGAAACTCGTTCATTGGTAAAACACATTTAGAGCTACTGAAGATTTAGTCTGAGCATGACGTCCGCGGTGGGTGAGAAGGGCAGCGGAGGTCTGTTTGCAAGGCGGCATCGCGAGGTTAATGTTTGATGTGGCACGCAGAAGCTGCCACCATTAACACACCTTGTTTAATGTTTAAGAGGATTAATCTGCCTGCACGTCGTCCTGTGAGGCTACGCAGAGAAAGAACAGCTAATCCTGGAGCCGCACCGGGGGGTCGGGCAGCCCGCGCCAGAGGTGGTGAGAATCCCTGTCCAGGCGGAGGCTGGGGGAGCGAGCCATCTGTCCCTCTGCCCAGCACTCCTGCTCCAGCATCTGTATCATGATAAAGGGCAGAGTCTTTCTCGCTTACTTGCTTATTCATTTTCTTCTCTTTCTTTCTTTTCTTTTTGAGAGAGAGAGAGAGAGAGTGTGTGGGGAAGGGCAGACCAAAAGGGAGGGAGAATCTTTTTATTTTATTTTATTTTATTTATTTTTTTATTATGTTATGTTAATCACCATACATTACATCATTAGTTTTTGATGTAGTGTTCCATGATTCATTGTTTGCGTATAACGCCCAGTGCTCTATGCAGAACGTGCCCTCTTTAATACCCATCACCAGGCTAACCCATCCTCCCACCACCCTCCCCTCTAGAACCCTCAGTTTGTTTTTCAGAGTCCATCGTCTCTCATGGTTCGTCTCCCCCTCCGATTTCCCCCCCTTCATTTTTCCCTTCCTGCTATCTTCTTCTTCTTTTTTTTTTTTCTTAACATATATTGCATTATTTGTTTCAGAGGTACAGGTCTGTGATTCAACAGTCTTGCACAATTCACAGCACTCACCAGAGCACATACCCTCCCCAATGTCTATCACCCAGCCGCCCC
>NW_022589747.1:4608914-4618222 GCF_004348235.1 Phoca vitulina
CAGCAACCCTCAGTTTGTTTCCTGAGATTAAGAATTCCTCATATCAGTGAGGTCATATGATACATGTCTTTCTCTGATTGACTTATTTCGCTCAGCATAACACCCTCCAGTTCCATCCACGTTGTTGCAAATGGCAAGATTTCATTCCTTTTGATGGCTGCATAATATTCCATTGTATATATATACCCCATCTTCTTTATCCATTCGTCTGTCAATGGACATCTTGGCTCTTTCCACAGTTTGGCTATTGTGGACATTGCTGCTATAAACATCGGGGTGCACATACCCCTTCGGATCCCTACATTTGTATCTTTGGGGTAAATACCCAGTAGTGCAATTGCTGGGTTGTAGGCTAGCTCTATTTTCAACTTTTTGAGGAACCTCCATACTGTTTTCCAGAGTGGCTGCACCAGCTTGCATTCCCACCAACAGTGTAGGAGGGTTCCCCTTTCAAGGGAGGGAGAATCTTAAGCGGGTTCCATGCCCAGCCTGGAGCCTGATGCAGGGCTCGATCTCATAACCCTGAGATCATGACCTGAGCCGACGTCAAGAGCCAGACGCTGAACCGACTGAGCCACCCCAGGCATCCCTCGCTTATTCAGATGCAAGTGTAACCCAGAGTCACTCTTACTTAGCGCTCATAGAATTTAAAGATGGAATGACTATCTAGGACAGGTTTCTCCAGGAGAATTTTTTTATTTTTATCTTTCCTTCCTCTTTCTTTTTCCCCTCCATCGTCAAAACAAGCCACATTTCTTGGGTATCGGCCTCACCACTGGCAGATGATTAGCTGTCTGATGCACACATCACTGTATATACCGTCCCAGGCACTTTGTGTACACAGTGCAGTTAATCCTAGCAATCCGTTTCGAGGCCAATGTTAGTGTCCCAATCTCATAGTCAAGGAAGCTGACTCAGGAGAGCTACGTGACTTCCCAAAGTCACCTAACAACAGAGCTGGTATTCGAAGGCACGTCTCTCTGACCCCAGTCCCACCATCTCCAACTGTTCCTCTTGTCTCCATGGTCATTTCTTGTCACTGTGTGATTTTCCATGTACCCAGTTACTTAAGTGTATGACCTAATAGGATTTCTTTGGTGCAAAATCCTGCAATTTAGATTTCAACATTGTGAACTTCTCGCTCTTTGGGAAAGGGGCTTTCATTGGTTTTAGGATCATAAAATGTGATGGCATATCTGCTTAGGCATGTGTCCCTGAATCCACTGTGGAAGAAGATATTAAACACTCTCTTCAAGTTGGGGATTTTAACCTGCCCTCCCTATCCACCCCCTGCTTTTAGGGAGTTTGGGGAGCTGGCTGGAATGCGAGCTGGGGAATTGTGACCATCTGGAGACCAGAGACACCCACAAGATGGACAGACCCAGAAATACGCAAGGGGAGGGGCCACCCCTAGAGACGGTGGGTCCAGGTCAGAGCAGATGCACCAAGGCAGAATATCCAAAAACGTCTGCCAGAGGTAGGAGTCTTGCAAGTGGGTGACCGTCCTGGTGATGAAACTCCAGGTGACCGTGGAACGTCTGTCATAGGGCAGGCGGATGGAGGTAGCTGCCAGTGCAGCCATGGACAGAAGTCCAGAGCAGGTACTCAGGGCTCAGGCAAAGATGAGACAGGGCTTTGGTCCAGGAGGAAGTGACCAGGAGGTCAAGATTGGTGTGCCGTAAAGGCAGACACCCACCCGGGGCTGGAAATGGGGCACGAGTCTAGGCAGAACGTCCACCCAGAGCACCTCCGTGAAACACCCCCTCGGGTTTCCCTTAGGACAAGACCCCACGAGGCCCAGCTTCTGCAGGGGTCTGCAGGGGGGAGGGGGCGGGATAAGGGCAGGAAGTGATGTAACTCTGAAAGCACTGGGAACACCGGCCCACCAGAGGCTCTGGAGTCTGTCCTGGGTCTGCAAACACCACATTCACTTACACTGATTGAGATGCTGACCATCCTTGAGCACCGTAACTAGTTGGAAGGACAGTTCCGGTGATGGCAGGGACGCTCTTACAGAGGCTTCCTTACCAGGACTCTGGGGGCACGACAGAGCCCTTGAAGGAGCCGTGCATGTTCAGAGCAGTGGCAGCCCCAGGAACACCCCTGACAGGCATGGCTGCCCAGACTCAGCTAGCAGACCACCAAGGGACCCAAGAGTCCAGGGAGGCTGCAGCTTCAGGAGTGCTATCAGCAAGGGGTGCAGCTGGGAGCTGCTCCCCAAAAGCGTACATCTCTGCATCAGCTGCTGGAGGACTCTTCCTGCAGCAGCCATTGGGAGCCTTGGAAGCAGGGAATCGTCACCCACTGAGACAGCTGTCCTAGTGCCTCGGGGGGCACGTAGCAGATGGAGAACTGGGCTGGGGCTCTGTATACGGTTCTGTGCTCTGGAATCAGAAAGACCAGTTCCAACTTTAACGATGCTCCTTACTAGTTGTGTGGTTTGGGGCAAAAAAATTATGCAGTCTGTCTCAACCCAATGTCCTCGGCTAGGAAGTCAGGATAATAGCTCTTACCTTACGTGGAAGTTTTCGTAAGTTTTTATATTTTGCTGAATTTTGTGCATAGTGCTTCAATGTTCTATTGCAACATAATAAAGCAGCCCAAACTTGGTGATGGAGTACAAATGCCATTTTATTATGTTTGCAGACCTTGTGGGTCAGTAATTCAGACATGGCACAGCGGGGGACGGGGTGGGGGCTCGCCTGCCTCTTCTTGGCTGGGTCTGGTCATCAGAGTAATCCCAGCCCCAGTGATCAATGATGCCGGGATTGGTTTAGCAGTGGGATTGGGAACCAAAGATGAGTGAAGGAAGGACGTTCGCTGGGGTGTCTAGATAATGAGTCTGCTTTCTCTTGGGGTACACAGGCTGTGAAAGAGAGCATGGCACCCCCACTACACGGACAGCCTTCCTAGCTTCCCAGGGCGGTCAGCTGAGGAGGAAGCTGCCCCGTGGGCCTCCAGGTGCAGGAGCACAAGGAACCCACACCTGTGACGTCTTCAGTCCCCAGAGCCAATACCCATCCTCAGTGTTCAGTTTTCCTGACTCTTGTTTTTCCTTTTCCAGCTGATGGAGTTGTTCACTAAGATGGTGCATGGAAGGGGGCAGCACCAAGGGGCCACCTTCTCCCAGAAGCTTCTGGCCAACTCCGAATATCCGTGACCGAGGGAGAGCTTTGTGATCACGTGCTCTGCTCTCTTCTGGGGAATAAGCTTCCGGACCACCAGGGAAGGTACGGGAGGAAGCCTGCAAACACTGGGTGAGTTTGTACAGGAGCGTCAGTCCTCAGCTGAGAATTTGAGCTGTCGCCCTCCCCTCCAGTGCCCACAGACAGCTCCGGCCTGCAACAGAGCCTGGGTGTTTTTGGAATGCCCTTGGCATCAGTTATGCTCTATTGTAGGTGCACACAATAATAACGCTTGGCTTTGGGGACCTTTTTAGAGAACGTGGTTATCCGTATCCATTGCTATCACATTCATCAACTGTCTCAAAGAATCTCTCCGGCACTTGATGCCAAAATGCCCATGCTAACTGCAAAGGACACCTATTCCGGGCCCCCACTCTATCCAAGAGTTGGGGCTGTCACCGAACACCCCCGTAGGGTCTTTTGAGATTGATGCACCCATTCCAGCAACACGGAGGCAATCAGTCTTCCAGAAGAGCCACTGAGAACATCTATCACGGTATTGGGCAAGTCACCCACCACACTGAGCCTCGGTGTCCTCAGGCATAAAGCAGGGGCCACCTACAGCGGATGACATTGATCATATAACGTGTCTCTAACGTGTCCGGCGAGGTGTCGACCCAGGGCGTGAGCTGAGCACTGGATTTGTCATGACCGCTACCCGCGGGCGGCTCAGCAATGCGTAGACCAGCCTTGCCTGCAGTGAGCACCGTCGCCGCGCCCCTCTCCCGCACGCGGAACACGGGGAAGGAATGGCACCATTGCCACAGGGTGGTGTCTGAGGATTATCATCAATAAATGTGAGGATGACCCCTCCAAGTGAGGCACCAGTACATGGTGGTGTATATCCCCAAGGATGGTCTGAGCTGCTTTCCTTCTAGGGGAAGAAGAGACACTCAGAACAATAGCCCAGGAAGGCAGATGATAGTGTGCAGGGAATGTACTTCTCCACCTCCTGCATGGAACAGAACAGGCTGTCCCCATGCCCACCCTGTTAGGTTGATAGGTCAGTCCAAGGGCCGGGCAGGGCTGCCTGCAAGGGTGAGCTTGGAGCTGGGCTCCCTCATCCCTTCCTCCCTGAGTGGGGCTCCCTGGTGACGCCCCCAGCTCAGAGGCAGACGGAGAGGGAAGGGACCTCACGTTGGTACATAGACAGTCATGCCCCTCAACCACGTCTGGAAGTCAATGATCCTCCTCTGATGAATCCTCAGAAAGTCAGGAGAAGCCTCGTGCCACGTGACAATGTCTATGTCACTCGCTGCCCTTCATTTCATCCCACGAGCATTTCGTCACTCCACATCATCACAAGAAGGGTGAGTGCAGGATGACAAGATATTTTGAGAGAGACCATGTTCACTTAACTTCTATCGTAGGGTCTTATAATTGTTCTATTTTATTACTAGTTTTTGTTGTTCATCTCTTTGCTGTTCATCTCTCTGTGCCTGATTTATAAATTAAAAACTTTACCATAGGTGCACATGTACAGGAAAAAAACATAGTCTAGGTCGGGTAGGGTACTACCTTCGGTTTCAGTCATCCGCTGGGGGTCTCAGAACACATCCCCCATGGAGAAGGGGGTACAACTGTACACCCAAGAAAAAAAGAGAGAAAGCAATGCTGGTGACACAGAGCATCTCTTTTTATAGCCACCTGTGGAAAAATGCCTTTCATCTCATTTAAATTTCCCTTGTACTCCCAAACCTACAAGAAGACTTAAAAGTACTTAAAATGCGAACTACTTATATAACCCTTTGCCTTTTCCCAACACTTGTGTTGTGCACTTGTCCATCTCCACATGCTAGGAGGGAGTTCAAGTTCTGTCTGCATCCAGCTGCTTGCTCGCAGGCATCTTCTCTACGAATCGCCCCTCCACAGTCACGTCTTGGGCATCTGAGGTCTTTCCAATTTTTTTTGCTGCTATGAATAGTGAGCAATAAACACCCTTGGGCAAGCTGCTTTAAAAAAAAAAAAAATTCCTTCCCATATCTCGTTAGAATGTTGCTGTTTGCCTTCCCCTGTTTTATTGGGGTCAGGGTAAAAAAGATTCACTCAGGTCCCCATAAACAAAGCTGTCCCATGGGAATGTGCCTAGTAGCAGGGGGAGAGGCAGCTCTGGGATAGCTGGCTGGTCCCAGAGGGTGCGGCCCTGCTCTTGACCTCCTGGCTTCTCCTTGGCCCTCCTTCCCGCTGGCTGGCACCTGCCCACTCGCGTCTGCCCCTCACAGCTGGCATTCTCCAGGATTCCGTGGCTCCTTCGGCACTGACCGGCCAGTTACCCAGTGGTTTCCATCTGCCTTGTCAGCAGGCTCAGTCTGAGGCTATCCCGTGAGTCCCATGCGAATTCACAAAGGTCGGGGCTTATAGGGAGGGCGCAGGATGGGGCAGGGGTTCAGGAAGGGAGCCAAATTCAGTTTAACTTCATCTCCCAAGGGAGTGTCACAGACCACTCCCAAAATGTAGCAGCCATCACCATCTAACTGGCTCATGGTTTTCCCGGCCACTGATTAGGACTGGCCCTAGGAGGTTTTCCTGCCATCCTCGCCCGGGGTTGCTGCTGAGGCTTCGATCAGAGGACGGGTGGGTGAGGCTGTGGGTGCTGCAAGGTCTGGGGGGACAGCCTGCCTGTGCTCCCCTGTGGGCTCCCCAGGCTTCCTCACAGGTTGTCTTGGGCAGAAGGGGCTGTGCATTCATACCTTGTTAAACTTTATCATCATCCCGTGAACAGCATAATCATATTGCATTTTTTTTTTTGCTACTTTTGCTAAAGGTATTAATGCATTAAGTGCAAACATTGAAAATACACCACAAATTTTGCAATTCTGCATCAGCACTTAGGTTTTCGTTTGTATATACCAGGAAGTGGTTCCCGAACCTCGGATCCTCGGCTAGCCTGGGGGGGGGGGGGGGGGCTGCCCTGGGTGAGGTGAGGCAGGCTCTGATGTGACTGTTAGTGCACAGGACTGGTTGGAGGTGTCCTTGGGAGCACCTGTGGAGGGGGTGGGATGAAGCAAGACTGGGTGGATGGCTCAGTGGCCCCCATGGGAGCTCGGAGCTGGAGCAGCCCAAGTGACCACCACTCCGTATCCGTCAGCCATGGGATACAGCTGCCGCAGTGCGGGGACCTGCGCTTGGGCAAGGGGCTCTTGTCAGCCTGGTGGCCAGGGGGAGGATTGGGCCAGGTGCCCTGGCGCGCGCATGCCACCACATTGAATCCGCTGGGGCTCAGCGTGCAGGAGGGGCGGGGCGGAGAGTCCTCCCATAGCCACACCAAAGCTGGCTACTCAGCATCAGGTCTGAGCTCAGCAGCTCCTCGAGGGAGTGCAGCCCTGCCAGGCACCCAGGCTCAGCTGGTCTGACCGAGTCAGACGAGCGCTGGTGCGGTTAATCCAGACATGCCTGTGAACCCGCCTCTCTTATGTATATACTGAGTTTACCTGAGGCAGGCATTTGTCCGAGGCTGAAATGCTGCTCCTGGATTAGCTGCTTCTCATCATCGTGTGGCTTCTTCTTGCAGCTGATCCTGGAGGAGGTCAACCCATTTTCAGGATTCATAACCACCCCCCCTGGTCCAGGCCTTGGGTCTCCAACACTCATGGGCTGTTACAAAAGCCTCAGTGCTTTCAATAAATGGTGATTCCCGCACAGGTACTACCAGGGAAGGTGGTCTCCAGTGACACCATCCAGAGTCTCCCCCTCTCCCCCCACCTGCCCACTGTCCCCTCCACCTGCCCACTATCTCCGCCACTGACCCACTGTCTCCCCACACCTGCCCGCTGTCTCCCCAACCTTCCCACCATTTCTCCCCAGCCCACTGCCTCCCCACACCTGCCCTTTAGGGAGGGTGCCAGGACTGGCCTGGGACCTACAGAACCTCCAGGAGGGTCACCTGTGGGGCCAGATGAGGCCGGGAGCTCACAGGGGACTTGTAAAGAGAGCTTGCAGAGAGTAGGTGCCTGACAAGTGCACAACGTCCGAGCGCTGTCAAAGCTCAGGTGAACACAATTAGGCAAAGTACTGAGGACAGATTGTCAGGTGCGTGTCTGTGATGGAAGGGGGGTGGGTGGAGAGGGTGGCTGGGAGATAACGGGAGTCAGAGGTTCTTATGCTCTCCCCCTCCCTCCTCTCCATCACAGACACACAACTGCCGGTGTTCCAGGCCATCTGTCCTTTTCTCAGCCGATAGAGAGTTCTTCCAGAGTCTTCCATACACCACTGCTACCCTGTTCCCGGATGGGCTGATGGCTGCAGTCAGCAGCCTCGGCTCAACCGTCTTCCAGACATTTCTGTTTGCATGCTCTGTGCTCCGTGCATGCTTCAAGCTCAGTATGGCCAGCATGGAACTCATCATGAAGACTTGGGGGCCCCAGCTGCTCCCCTGTTTTCTTGCAGTCAGACCCCCAAGGCTCTGCTGCCCAGAGCAAAGCTTCTCGAAGCATGGTCCCCAGATAAGCAGCATCTACACCTCCTGCAAATGTGTTACAAATGCAGATTCTGGGCCCCATGCAGGCCGACTGACTCCGACACTCGGGGTGGGTGAGTCATGGGTCTTCTATCCACACCCGCCTCCGAGAACCACTGGCTTAGAGATGGGAAGGTATAGGACTCGGTGAGGTCATACCCCATCCTCCGGAGCCCACAGCTGCTGTGCCCTCCAAGTTTGTACTGTCATCAGGGAGTCTTTGCTTACTGTCCTCTTCCCCTACTCGTCAGAGCTCCAGGGTTCCTGATCTGGCCCCTCTCTACACCATTATCTCCAGTATCTGGCGTGGAGTAAGGGCTTAACGCGCTTTTCGCCGAAATGAGCTGCTGTCGTGATAATGATCCAAATGGTTAACTCAGTGTCAAAGATGTCCCTATTTGTGGGAAAAATGGGGCCATTTCCCGGGCCCCTCGTTTTACTGGGCTCCACAGCTATTGGCGAGGGAAGGTGACAATAGCTGGCCATGTACAGGGGCCTCTTCAGGAGAGCATTTCCCCCTAGCACGTCCACCTCCTGAAGGCTGTGCATGCATTTCCTGGTCCAGATTCGGGGTATTTATTGAAACCACATTTAGACCCATTGAGACATGTCAGGTGCAAGTGTGCAGTTCGCCCCGGCCCTGGAGGAAATGGCCCGTGTGGCCGCAGCGCTCGGCATCCGGGGTCGTGCCTGTGACAGTGGTCCCTCACTCCACACCTGGGGCGGCCCCGCGAGCCTGCACCACGCCCAGCTCTGCGGCATGCACAGGTGCAAACAGGAAAGAGCTGAGTGGAACCAGGAGTGAATTAGCTGAAATGTGCTTGAAATCTCTCAACATTGTTTTTTTTTTTTTAATTTCAATGTCATGCTGATTCATTTAATGGACAAACTCATTGCACACCGACTGGGATGCTGACTTACCCGAAGACGTTACTCCTCTCTCCCCTGCCGCAGCTGGTTGAACCAAGGGCAGTCACCTGACCCACGGCAGCCAATCGGGGGCTAGGGCGTGAGCAATGACGTCATCGGGTCCCGGGCGTGGGCAGTGACGTAGCCTGGCATGACACAGAGCCCCATCCCTCCAGTTCTTGCCTTCTAGCATCTGTTTGGGAAATGTGGAGAGATTGACCTGGCTTGCACTGAGTGTGGCAACAAAACATGTTCCAAGATCATAGGTGAGTAAGCAGTGGAAACCAAATGAAAGAAGACAAGACATCTGCTGGGATGCAAAGACCTTCCCAAGGCAGAGGGTGCAGGACCCGGAGGGAGGGAGGGAGGAAGGGCTCCCTTTCCCGCAGCTTCCCCGTCTGTGCCCCCAGGTTTGCGACTTGTCCTAAGAGGAGCTTGAGTGAGCCTCTGTTCTCTGCAACTAAAGGAAGTTGGGTTAACCCAGGATCTGGAACTTACGCTTTGTATAACAAGTACCTTGAGTAACATACATTTTATTGCCATTTGTATTAAAGACAACATCGCTGTCTGGGTTCAAATCTTGTTTTTTTTTTTAAGATTTTATTTATTTGAGAGAAAGAGAGAGAGAGAGTGGCGGGAGGGGCAGAGGTAGAGGGAGAAGCGGACTCTCTGCTGAGCAGGGAGCCAGATGCAGGACTTGATCCCAGGACACACACCCCCCCCCCCCCCCCCCCCCCCCCCCCCCCCCCCCCCCCCCC
>NW_022589747.1:4618322-4702947 GCF_004348235.1 Phoca vitulina
AGAAGAAGCGGGGGGGGGGGGGGGGGGAGCGGGAACGCGAGCGGTGGCCTCCCCACCACCCCCCCTGCCACGGGACCCGACCCCCCCCCTCTCCCCCCCCCCCCCCCCCCCCCCCCCCCCCGCATTATGACCTGAGCTGAAACCAAGAGTCAGGCACTTAACCGACTAAGCCACCCAGGCACCCCTCAGATCTTCTTTCTAGCTGATCGATGTTGGGCAAGTTACTTCTCTGACCCCAGTGCTTACAACAGTGCCTGGAACAAAGAGGTGCTCAGTAAACAGTAGCCATTCTAAGTCCTGGCTCTTTCTGCTCTATCACGGTGTTCCCGATGGTGTTCACGGGCCTTCTGAAATCCAACCAAATTTAACTGAACCATTCTGTAGTTGCCTGTCTTCAATGAGAAAGGCCGCATGGAAGGGCTTTATAAACTGTAAAGTACTGTCTAAATCAGTTGTTTTCCAAGTGAGATTCCCGAAGCTGCAGGATCAGCATTACTGGGGAACCCAGGCCCCCACCCCGAACTTACTGACTGGGAAATGGGGTGGGGGGGCACAGATTCTGATGGAAGCTCTCCTGTGATTTTTTTTTTTTTAAAGATTTTATTTATTCATTTGAGACACAGAGATACAGAGAGAGAGAGAGAGAGCATGAGCAGTGGGAGAGGCAGAGGGAGAGGAAGAAGCAGACTCCCCGCTGAGTCAGGAGCCCGATGTGGGACTCAATCCCAGGACCCTGGGATCATGACCTGAGCCGAAGGCAGACGCTTAACCATCTGAGCCACCCAGGCGCCCCTCTCCTGTGATTTTAAAAAGAAATGTGTGTCTTGTTTTGTGGGAACTGATTTTCTACATCACATTTCACCAATTTGCTTGATGGTAAAAATGACCTGGGGTGATTGTTATAAATAGATTCTTGATCCCCACCCCAAATTGCAGAACTGGGCTCTGCATGGGAGGGCCAAGGGAATCATAGCCCAGGGCTGAAAACATACCATCAAGAATAAAAATGCAGGGGCGCCTGGGTGGCTGAGTCCATTAGGCATCTGAATCTTGATTTTGGCTCAGGTCATGATCTCAGGATTGTGGGATTGAGCCCCCTGTTGGGCTTGTGCTCAGTGCAGAGTCTGCTTAAGACTCTCTTCCTCTCCATCTGCCCCTCCCCCTACACACACATGGGAGCTCTCTCTCTCTCTTTCTCAAATAAATAAATAAATAAATAAATAAATCTTTTTTTTTTTTTTAGAAAAAGAATAAAAATGCAGGGACATTTTTGCCCTGGGTGGCTCAGATGGTTAAGCAGCTGCCTTTGGCTCAGGTCATGATCTCAGGGTCCTGAGATCGAGTCCCGCATTGGGCTCTCTGCTCAGTGGGGAGCCTGCTTCTCCCTCTCCCTCTACATCTCCCTATTGCTCATGCTCTCTCTCTCTCTCTCAAATAAATAAATAAAATCTTAAAAAAGAAAAAAAGAAAACAAAGGCAGTTCTAAAGAGCCAACTTCCAGCTAGCTAAAGAGCCAGCTGACCTGTCCATGCATTGTGGAGGATGCACCAGTGGGAACCCCAAGAACAGGGGCCTCCACGTTCCAGGAAACTCACAACCCTTGGTCCTGAGCACATACCCTCAGGTGACCAGAGGCCTCTTGTCCTTCCCCAGACATGAGAAAAGCAGCAACCCCACGGGAGCAGAGGGCTGACCTCTGTCTTGTACTATGGAAGGAACTTAGTGAGCTTAAGTCCTCACCTGCAGCTTGGAGCACCTCCCTGCTGAGTCCTAGGCCCTTTGGGGTGAAACTCAGCACCCCCAAACAAGAGAAGCAGTCGATACCTCCTGAAGAAATGGGTACCTTCTCTTCTGCTCCCCCCACGCAGAGGGAGGTCCTGCCCTGGTCCCCTGGCCCCTGGGGACGCTCTCTCCCACGGTTAGCCCTCTCTGCTGTGGAGGAGAGATATATTCATATAAGTTCATAGAGAATTGCTGGGCACAGGTCTATAGCAAGATGGGCAAAGTGTCCACCAGATAGCTCCGGACGCCCACGGTGCCAAGCACCCCTCAAAGCCTGGAGTGTCATGCCTGGGACCTGGCAGGACATAGGTAGACAGGCCGGCCACGAGCCCGGCCAGACATCCCCTCCCGCTGGTCACCGCCCGCATTCTCTGCGGTAATTGTTCTGCACACAGCAGACCTCCTCTCTCACCTACAAGGCCTGTTAGCAAAGTCTAAAAATTGCTCTGATGTCATCGGCTAGTCTGGAAATCATGCTGGCCCTTACTACAAAGTGCTCCCGAAGGAGCCGAGTTCTGAGAGCAAGAACACTGTGTTGTTTAGAAAACGCTAGCTTCTGTCCTCTATCAGAGAATTACCAGGTTGGTATCCAGTCTTCACGGTGTGTGATTCACATGAGAAGCTTGTTGACGTGGAAAGTCCGATTCAGTGTGCTTTGTGGACCAGCGGGGAGTAGCATTGTCAAAAAATGCCATCCCCAATTCACAAGGGAAAACAAAATGGGTTCAGAAATAGTAATTGACCTTCCCATAGACTCCCAGAGCTCACCAGGAAACCAGTATTTCAAACTAATTCCTCAAGTCCAAGTGCAGAGTCTTCCCCCGACCAGAAGATGAGGATATCGAGGTAACACTGGGGCACTTCACCTTTACTAGAACCTTCCCAAAGTAGGCTCTGTGGTCAGGACTTTAACTTCTATGTATTTTAGAAACCCAATTAGAAATCTGTATTTGTTGGGGCAGCTGGGGGCTCCATTGGTTAAGCATCTGCCTTTGGCTCAGGTCATGATCTCAGGGTCCTGGGATCGGGTCCAGCATCGGGCTCCCTGTTCAGTGGGGAGTCTGCTTCTCCCTCCCCCTCTGCCTCTCCCCTGGCTTGTGTGCTCACTCTTTCAAATAAATAAATAAAATCTTAAAGAAGAGATACATCTAATCTGTATTTGTTTTGATTCAGTCAAGTATCTTTTAAAGACTTTTTAAAAACCAGAAAAAAAGTCTTTTCTATTTACCCACATATTTATTTCTGAAACTTTCCATACCTTTATGTAGACACACATTTTCCTTTGCTGTCATTTTGCTTCTGCCTGAAGGAAGGACTTTTTTTTTTTTTTTGTACTGTGCGTCTGTTGTGATGAGTGCTTTGAAAACCTTTCCATGTCTGGGAGTTTTTGTTTGCCTTCATTTTTGAGAGATGTTTTCACTGGACATAGAATTCCACAGAGAGTTTTTGTTGTTTTTCTTTTTTTAGTATTTTGAAGATGTTCCAATAGTTCCAGACTGGGTGTTTCTTTTCTTTCTTTCTTGTTTAGAAGATGTATTTGATTTATGACATTGGGTAAATGTAAGGGGTATGACTGTTGATTTCATGCGTTTATATACCGTAACACGATTGTCTTTATAGTCATAGCACCCATATCGCATCATGTAGTTATTTCTTTTGTGGTGAGAATAATTAAGATCTGGTCTCTTGGCAAGTTTGAGGATTATGATACTATGCTGTTGTCTATACTTACAGTACTGTGCATTTGGTTTTCAGAATTTGTTTATTGCTAGTTGCAAGTTTTTCCCCTTAAACCACATCTCTCCTATTCTCCCACCCTAGCCCCTGGCAACCACCACCTCACTCTGTTTTTATGAGTTTGGCTTTTCTAGGGCCCACACCTAAGTGACATCATATAGTATTTCTCTTACTCTCACTTCATCTCTGTGTTTCTTTATTTCTTTTTCGATTCATTTATTTACTTTAGAGAAAGAGAGAGAGCATGCGAGCAGGAGGAGAGGCAGAGGGAGAGGGAGAGAGAATCTCAAGCAGACTCCACGCTGAGCACAGAGCCGGGTGTGGGGCTCGATTCCACGACCCTGAGGTCATGACCTGAGCTGAAATCAAGAGTCAGATGCTCCACCGACTGAGCCTCCCAGGTGCCCCTCTCTGTGTGTTTCTGATAAGGAGCCTAGATCTGCTTCTCTGTGCGTGATGTGTCCTTTCTTCTCTACTGCTTTTTAGATTTTTCTTTATTGCTGGCTTTAAGCAATTCGATTATGATGTGCCTTCATGTAATTTTCTTTATCTTGCTTGTGACTGGGGCTCTTTGAGATTCTTGAGTCTGTGATTTTATATTCTCAGCAGATTTGAAACATTTTTCAGCCATTTTTTCTTCAAATATTTTTTCTCCCCTCCCCTAATATCTCCACCCTTTCCCTGACCCCAATTACACGTATGTGAGACTCATGTCCTCTTACAGCTCACGTTTGCCTGTTCTTTCCCCTTTGCCTCAGTTTCTGTGTTTCATTTTGGGTAGGTTCTCTTGCCATGTTTTCTTATTTGCAAAAGTATCTACCCTGCTGTTGTCCTATCTAGAGTTTTCTCATCTCTAGAATTTGATTTGGGTTTTTTAAAATATCTTCTGTGCCCTCCATAGCGTGCTTGATCTTTTTTACTTTCTTGAACATATGAGATATAGGTTTAATAACCTTTTAATGTTAATGTTAATGTCTTTCAATGTTTTTTTTCCCTACTAATTCTATCATCTGTATTATTATGGGTTTGTTTCCGCTAATTGATTTTTGTCATCATTATGAGAAGTATTTGTCAGATTCTTTGCATGAATGATAATTTTTGACTGAATGCAGACTTTGTAGATTGTATGTAGGTCTTGCACACTAGATATATTTTTTAAAGATTTTATTTATTTGAAAGAGAGAGAGAGTGAGTGGGAGGGAGGGATAGGGAGAGAGAATCTGAAGCAGACTCTGTGCTGAGCGCAGAGCCTGACGTGGGGCACAGACCCATGACCTCGAGATCATGACCTGAGCTGAAATCAAGAGTCGGGTGCTTAACCAACTGAGCCACTCAGGCACCCCACACGCTAGATTTTTTTTCCCATTCCTATAACTGTGTTTGACCTGTGTTTTGTGATGCCATTAAGTTACTTAGAAACAGTTTGATATTTCTGAGGCTTATTGGAAAGCTTTCTTAGGT
The DNA here is from genome assembly GCF_004348235.1 of Phoca vitulina. Taxonomy (NCBI): domain Eukaryota; kingdom Metazoa; phylum Chordata; class Mammalia; order Carnivora; family Phocidae; genus Phoca; species Phoca vitulina. The sequence continues at coordinate 4,623,303 of NW_022589747.1, forward strand.
CCAGAGCAACTTTTTATCTAGAGCTATAGCTCTTTCCCTCTCTCTCTTTTTTAGACAACAACAGTTCTGGAATAAACCTGTTCTACTCTGGCTTGGGGGAGCATGGACTATTTCTGCCTCTTTATCAACTGCTGGTATTATCTCCTCTGTACCTTTCAGGTAGGTTCTCTTACTGGCTTCGGTTCATTTCCTATACTCATGTGTGTTCTGATCAGTATTCATCCAGATTCAAGGGAAGCCCTCTGCGAGTCTTCAAGGCGCCCCTCCGTCTGCAGCACTGTCCTCCCTAGCTCTGCGTTCTGTGCACTCAGCTCCGCGCACCCTCTCGGGGAGACCGCTGGGCTTGGCCTGAGATTTCCCTCTCTGCACTGATGCCTGGAAGCTCTCCAGGTGGTGTCCTCTGTCACCTGTGGAGCTCCCCTCATTTGCTCCTCTTCTCAGAGATTCCTGTCCTGTGCTGCCTCAAGTCCAACCTCTTAGCTGTTTAGGTGGGTGCCTAAATCTGGTCCCTGTTCTTCCATCTTGCCCGGAAGCTCAAAGCCTTGGCTCGGTTTTGCATGCCTGTCAGCAGTGACCTTTTGTATGACTCCAGGCCCCTGTCAGCCTGTCGATGCTTCAGCACTGTGCCCCTCACTCGGGTCTGCAGGACCTTCCGGCTGCTTGTGTGCACCCCACGAGCCATAGGCAGCCAGGAGAAATGCCATGAGCTCAGCTTTCCACACACCTGCCACGTTTCTGGTTGTGCCACCCACAGGAAGGGCTTCCCCTGGAGACCCTCTGCCCTCCCTGGACATCCTCCCCCACTGGCACGCTCCCTGAAGCTCACCAGTAGCACCAATGTTTTGGGTTCAAGCATGCCAATTTGATGATTGTCATAGCTGCCCTGTCACCTTTGAGGTTCAGTCTGGAGAGAGCCAAGGAAAGGAGCCCTGGGGGTAACCCTCTGTCCTTCCATCAGACAAGAAGAGAGGGGTCTCAGCTTCTCTATCCTGTTCCTCCTCAGGCTCTCAGTCATGAGAGGCGGAGGTGGGCGTCTCTGCTGGAAGGAGCCCTGCGATCAGAGCCATCCAGTGGTGGTTCTTGCTGGTGTAGACACCCCCCTCCCCTCCACTCCTTCTTCTGTTCCAGTTTGTACATTTCTACCAATTTCAACTGATTTTGACATAAACCCAGACTTACACTAAAGTTGCCAAAATCACATACAGAGTTCCCATATACTTTTCACTCAGCTTCCCTAAATCTTATATAACCACAAGCCATTTGTCCAAATCACGAAGTGAACATTGATACAATAGTACTAAGTAATCTATAGCCTTATTTGAATTGCAGAACGTCTCCCACTAATATCCTTTGTCTGGGGCAAGATATACAACCCCGGGATCACTTGTCATGTGCCCTCAGGGCCTATGTCTTGCTGTGTCTCTCGCGACCTTGATCCTTTTTGCACAGCACTGGTGGGTTATTTCCTAGAACGCCCTTCACTTTGGGTTTGTCTGGTTCCTCCTGCTGGTTTCAGTGTTGCATTTTTGGCAAGCATAGCATGGAGCGATGATGTTTGTTCTTCTCTGTGGCTCCTGTCTGGAGGCACATACTTTCGCTATGCTCGTCACTAGTGATGTTGACTTGGACTTCTTGATTAAGAGGGCGTCAACCGTCTCTCTCCACTGCAAAGTTATTATTTTTCCCTCTGAAATCAGTAAGTGGCTTGTGGGAAGACTCTTCGAGGATATGTAATATTCCGTTTCACACCATCACTGTTTCTCTTCCCTGCTTGTCCTCTCACTCTGGCTTTTGTGTTTTCCTTTGGAAGAGCCTGGCTTCCAAGTGAGATTCTATTCGCAAAAGGAACCCAGTGGGGGTGGGCTTCATTGCGGTTGGCCCCACCCCAGTCCTGGCGTGGGTTCTTTTCCCACTGCATGCCCAGGCTCTGGATGCCAAAACCCCTGTGCTCTGTTTGCTGCTGGGCCACGCTGTCCACGCTGCTGTCCCACGTGGTCCCCCAAGGGCCAGTTTCCTTTTGACAACCTGCGTCCCCTCTCCCTGGTGCACCAGGATTCATCCCCTGTCCCCAGCTTTCTCAAAGTCCATGCTCCTCCCTCTTCCTTCTTGAATTTTCCTAGGAGTAGAGGCCTGTTCCTGAGCAGGGGACGGAGTCTTCTTCTCTCTCCATTCTATCTCTTCCTTTCTTATTTTGGTGCGGTGGATGGTTGCCCTGTGTGTGGTCCCCTGTCCACCTGTCCTATATGTGGGTCCTATAACTTCCCATGTTAGGAGACCTGCCCCCAGGACAGGAGCTAGGATTCTCTCTCCCGGGCTCCCTTACAGCTCCGGTGCAGACCTGGGCCCGGGGCTCTGCCGATCACATGCATTTGCAGGAGACTGTAACTTGAAGGAGAACAAGAAAAGGCATCAAATCCTCTGCAGACCCCAAGATCGGGTCACTTCTAGCAGCAGCTAGCAAAGCTCCTGCCATCTGAGGCTGGTGTTAGTGTGGCAGCCGGGGGGGGGGGGGTCCCTGCCCACAGAGGAGCAGGAATGACTGGTTTCCCTGCGGCCACTGAGCTTCCAGACCTGGTTCTCCAGCCTCCCAGAGAACCCATGAGCTTCCCAGTATGCTGCCGAGCGCCCAAGCTGGCTGCCGTGGGCTCTCTTGGTCATGTTTGCCTGACTTCCTTTAAGCCTCCCCCTTGGGTCTCAGATCCTTGTTAACAAAATAACACACGCAGATAAACAAATAAGAGACTTCTCTCTATTGATCCTTCACTCTCTCCCTTCCTTTATCGCCTCCTTTCTCAGCTGCTCTGAAATGATTCTATTCCTCCTCGAAGGATGTGGATGTTCCTAATGACCAGAAAGAGGTCACGCACAAGGAGGTGGGAAAAAGAAAAGCACAGAGATAAATATTTCAAGGTAGCATCTCCAGTACCGATGGAAAGTAACATGACACTGTCCGGCATATTCCCGCGGCGCTGTGTGTCCTGTCCTCCCGCGGACAGTGGGGACCGTCTCCCACACACGCTCCTCCCTGTCACCAGACAGACGGCTCAAGTCCACACGAAACAGAGAAACCAGCGTGAATGTGTGAGGCTTACGGAAGCCCACGGGCGTCAAAGCCATTGGAACTCACAAAATCATGAAATCTGTTGAACTGGAAAATACTATTTTGCACTTACCTTTGCTTTGGGTGTGTCTAATAGGCGTAGGCGATGCTCTAGGACCTCGAAATGAAACCCTGCCTTAGGATCAGGAGGCCCAGCGGCCAGACCCGCGCCCCGCTCAGTTCAGTCTGCTGCACCCGTGCTGCTCATGAGTACTCGCCCTTCCGTGGGGGCAGCCTCCCCCGGCTGCCGGAAAGCACCCCCAAACAGCCCCCTTCTTGGACCTTGGACCAGGGGAGGGAAGTAGGAAATGAGGTATAAATCAGAAGACAAAAACAGGTGTCCTCAGACGAGAGTGTGGCTCCTGAGTGTGGACTGTGGGATCTTCGCTGTGCGTAACAAATACCCCGAGGTCATCAGGCAGAGCTCACCGGCTCCTTGGCCTGCTGCGCATGGACCTGCTGACATCTGAGGATGTCGGACCCCGGCCACCACAGCAGAGCCTGCTTTCCGGGGGTTCCCCAAGGAAGAGATTCCCTCAAAGGCAGTCTGCTCGCTTTTATAGTCAGGCAGAGGGAGGAGGGACTACGGTTACCCTGTCTCTTCAGGTCCTGTGGTTTTCCTGTTGCCACTTATCAGTTTGGGTTGGAGGCCACCCCTGAGCGGGCAGGGACAGTCACAGAGATGTCTCTGCTTGCAGGGTCCCCCAGCTGCCCTGGCTGGTCTGCACCTGCTCTTCTTCCCAAACGTATTGGCCAAGGCGTTTTCTGCCCTGCCACTCTGGATTAGGCCTCTCCTTTTTTTTTAATTTTATTATTTATTATTTATTTATTTGGGAGAGAGAAAACACACGTGTGCACAAGCAGGGGAAGCCACAGGCAGAGGGAGAAGCAGACTTCCCGCTGAGCAGGGAGCCCAATGCAGGACTCGATCCCAGGACCCTGAGATCATGACCGAAGCCGAAGGCAGACGCCCAACCGACTGAACCCCCCAGGCACCCCTAGGCCTCTCCTTCTTATCTTTTTCAATCAGAACTAACAGTCAGTGCTGCACTAGATGGAGAGGTTTTTACTTGTATGTTTACCCTGAGTCATGAGGACCAGTGAGAGACTGTCTTAATTAGGGTCCATTCCAAATTTCGATGACTTAACATGAAAGACAAAAGACGGAATGCCGTTTTAACGTCTGATATTACGGAAGGGACTGACCATTCCTCAAAGGCTAGCCTAACAACCCAAACCAAAACAGCCACAGTACAAACCCCGCATGCACAAAACAGTAACCATGCGGGATGGCAGACCTTTACAACCTTGCTGCTAATGGTTTCATGGTACACACGTATGTTATGTCATTGCTTGCCCACCCTAAACTCAGCACAATGGTACTTGTCAATTATATCTCAGTCAACTGGGGGGAAAATCAAGAAATACAAGAAAATAACTTCTCCGTGCATCAGCTTCCTTTGGGCCCCTGTAATGTCCTCGTAAAATGCAGGATTGTGAGGCAGGTGGCACCCCACGTCTGCCCCCTGTGAGGGAGGAAGTAAGGGTGGTCAGCATATGACCAGAAATGTAGGTGCGTGCACACTTATAGACTGTGCTGTGTGTTCCACCTAAGGCACCCGGGGGGGGGGAGCGGGGGGGGGGGGGTTGGGCAGGAGGAGGAGGAGGTTGCCTGGAGCACCGTCGTAAGGACACGACCATCATGTCACTTCCAGTTAGGGACAAAACCTCTCTTGGGCTGTTCACAGGGCACACTGGGGTTTTAAATGGTGACAAACCATTCGAGCAATAAACACCAAAAACAAAAAAGATTTTGAGCTTTCGGGAAGTTAAAAAAGGCAGCTAAGATAATGTCTTCAGTGACAGTCACATAAGTGACTGGTGTCATCTACTACCTTTACCTGCTTGTCCTCCAGCCTGCTGGGGCTGGGGTCTGAGGTCAGCATTTGGGATCAGCTTTAGAAAAAGCTGGACCTTTGGGGCGCCTGGGTGGCTCAGTCGGTTGAGCACCTGACTCTCGATTTCGGCTCAGGTCGTGATCTCAGCCTCATGAGATTAAGATTCTCTCTCTCCTTCTCCCTCTGCCCTTCCCCACCCCCCCAAAAAGAAAAAGAAAAGAAAGAAAAAATAAAAAACTGGACAAAGGAGAAGATTCTTTTGTCAAAACTATTGAACAGAGGACAAAAAGATTCATTATCTGTAATTTCCACCCACATTAAGTTATTTGGATAAAGCTCTGCTGTCATAAGCAGACAGACTTCATTAAAGATAAAGTGCCCCTGAGAACACCTCATGGGTTTGACCACCACTTTGCTAGGGATGTTTGGGGCCCAGTACAGAGCACAGCCCAGGATCAGAAGTCATTTGGCCTTTGTGGAAATTTATTGCTGGACATTTATTGACTTGTGAGATAAATATTGACTGAGTCAAAGTCAAGGTTATTACTTATCTTTGGGAATATAAATCTTGGTCTTCCCAGTGACAATAAGTCGATATGTGATTTGCTGCATAAATTCCAAAGGAAGAATTTCACAGGAACATCAGTAAATTTCTCCATCATGACCAGGAGACTAGCTTTTTAAAAACCCCTACTGAAGAAAGATGGATATCCAGATCTGCTGGGAACACTGGGTAGCCCAACTTCCACTGTGACGGAATCCCTGATTTCATTCGCTGGAAACATAGTCCAGAGGACTGTGCATTGGCCTCTATTGTTACTGATTCCAGGTAAGAAGAATCAAGGTTTTCTCTTCCCAAGGAAGAGGCAAAATGAGCCCATGTATTCCTGACAACTGCCGCCGTTCGGGACAAAAGATAGTTGCATTTTTACATATGCAATAGAAGAATTCTAGCAAAGTTTAAGGGGTGAAAGAGAAGGAAAAGAAGGAAAGAAAGAAAGAAAGAAAGAGAGGGAAGGAAGGAAGAAGGAAAGAAGGAAAGAAAGAAAGGGAGGGAGGGAGGGAAGGAAGGAAGGAAGAAAGAAAAAGAAAGAAAAAAAGAAAGAAAGAGAAAAAAAGAAAGAAAGGTGGGAGGGAAGGAAGAATGAAAGGAGGGAGGGAAGGTGGGAGGGAAGGAAGGAAAGAAGGAGTAAAGAAAGAAAGAAAGAAAGGGGGAAGGTGGGAGGGAAGGAAAGAAGGAAGAAAGAAAGAAAAAAGGAAAGAGAGAGAAGGGAGGGAAGGCGGAAAGAAGGAAGGAAGGAAGAAAGAAAAAGAAAGAAAGAGAAAGGAGGGAAGGTGGGAGGGAAGGAAGGAAGGAAAGAAGGAAGGAAGAAAGAAAGAAAAAGAAAGAGGGAAGGTGGGAGGGAAGGAAAGAAGGAAGAAAGAAAGAAAGAGAAAGAAAGAAAAAAAAGGAAAGAGAGAGAAGGGAGGGAAGGCAGAAAGAAGGAAGGAAGGAAGAAAAAGAAAGAAAGAAAAAGAAAGGAGGGAAGGAAGGAGGGAAGGAAGGAGGAAAGAAGTAAAGAAAGAAAGAAAAAGAGAAAGGAAAGAAAGAAAAAGAAAGAAGAGAGAGAGAAGGGAGGGAAGGCGGGAAGAAGGAAGGAAGGAAAGGAAGGAAGGAAGGAAGGAAGGAAGGAGAGCACAGGGTCCTGGTGGCACGTGGCAGAGGAGCAGCAAGGGACTTGATCCTAGGATTTGGTCCCCCTCTGCCTTTTCAGTTGCAGTCTGCGAATAAGCGTTCATCATTTACTGGGGTGAGCAGAAGTAACAGTCCGCACCAGAGCACCTGGTAACTCCAGCATGCACCCAGCCCTCTCTACAAACTGGTGGAGATGCAGACACATAGAAAACCATGTTACCTGCCTCCAAGAAGCTCTTGTCCAGGGAGCCCCAGGAGTGGGCAGGCTGCAAGGATATCACTTAGGTCAAGGCCAGCAATTGCCATGTCCTCCCTTAATTTGGGTCTCATCATTTTCAATCCCCCTGGGGGACAAATCTGTAAGGGCTGTTGGGTAGCCTCTTGCTGGGCAGCCATTCCACGTTCCCAGCATGGCACCTGCAGAATCTTTTCTAGTTTGAGGCAGACCATGCACTCTTTGAGGAGTGCTGGTCCGGAATTTTGTATGATGTCTGTCACGTTGTGTGTTTTGATGTTTCTCACGATTATGTTGGGCTGTGGATGTCTGGAATGAATCCCACAGAGGTGAAGTGTCCTCATCGCGTCCTATCTGAGGTCTATGACGTCAACATGACTTGTCCTTGCTGGGGTTGACCTTGATCCTGGGGTTAAGGGTGGCACCTGCCAAGTGTGTCCTCTGTAGAGTTACGGTGCTTCCCTGGTTGTGCCCTATCACAGGAGGTGAGTCCCTGAGCCCACCCGCACTCAAGGGGAAGGGAATGAAGCTCCACCTCCTAGAGGGAGAAGAACCTACAGAGATACTCCCCTCTATCATCTGGAGTTCTGTAAGGAAGGTTTGTCTAGTCTCTCCTATTGACTTAGTTTTTCCATCATTTGATGTTGTCCATTTTTTAATTTTTCAAGCGCGTCTACGTTTGCTACTAGAAGATGCTCCGTGGTTATCTTGAATTTTCCCTGATGTCAGTTATGAATAGTTTGTAGGACTGCTGAGAGGATACATGACATGAAGGACTTCGGTTGCCTTGGCCTGTCCAGCACCCCTATTCCGTCGAGGGACTTGCTCTCCCGTGCCAGCATCCTGCCTCCTGCGGGCGTCAGGAGAAGTTGCTGGGGAGGAGTGTGTGGCCCAGCTGGGTTAGCAGGGTCTCTCTTTAGATTGCTCCCCTGATGGAGAGGCAACAGCTTTTCGCTTTCCCTGTGTTGCTAAACTGGGAGTCCGCTGGTGGCCATCTTCCCACCTTGTGGGAGAACCTGCTACGGAAGAAGCCAATACCATGGCAGGGAGAGGTGACCTCATGGGACAGAGCACCCTGCCTGCACAGTTTGAGTCTTCTACTCCGTTCTGCCTGACGCTCTTTTGAGTGCCCCCGCCACCACTCAAGCCAGGCTACTCCCTCTGCTTTTTAAGCGACTCATGCATTTGACTTATATGAAGTGTGGAGCATGAGAACTCCCCTCTGCCAGTCCCCCCCTTCATAGAACCTATACCCCGTCTGCCTTGATTGATGTCAAAATGCAATTCTCCTACTTCTCCTGAACACAGGAGAAGCTGATAGAGTCAAATCAAAGTTTTATTTTTTATTTTTTTGAGAGAGAGAGAGAGAGTGCGTGAGCAAAAGTGGGGGCATAGGGAGAGGGGGAGAGAGAATCTTAAGCAGACTCCGCAGTCAGTGCGGAGCCCAACACGGGGCTCAATCTCATGACCCTGAGATCATGACCTGAGCCGAAATTAAGAGTCACACCACATCTTAAATTAAGAGTTAACCAACACTTAAGACACTTCACAGACAGCCACACCCGTGCCCCATACCATATTGTAAATGCATTAGAGAAGAATGTTTCCAGTAATTGCCCCTGACTTACTCTTTTCTTTTTAGATTATGTATTTGAGAGAGAGTGAGCAAAAGAGAGAGAGAGAGCACGGGGGGGTGGGGGGAGGCAGAGGGAGAGGGAGAAGCAGATTCCCCGCTGAGCAGGAGCCGATGCGGGGCTTGATCCCAGGACCCCAGGATCATAACCTGAGCCAAAGGCACCTGCTTAACTGACTGAGCCACCCAGGTGCCCCTTGACTTACTCTTTATGCAAATATATATTTAGCGTATTAGGTTTGTTAAAAATGAGAAAGATTTTGGGGTCCTGAGTGGCTCAGTCGTTAAGCGTCTGCCTTTGGCTCAGGTCATGATCGCAGGGTCCTGGGATCGAGCCCCGCATTGGGCTCCCTGCTCCGCGGGGAGCCTGCTTCTCCCTCTCCCACTCCCCCTGCTTGTGTTCCCTCTCTCACTGTGTCTCTCTCCGTCAAATAAATAAAATCTTTAAAAAAAATAAAATAAAATGAGAAAGATTTTTATGAATCTTTACACTAATTTGAATACCTTTAATAATTTAAAACAGTAATCCCTAATGCTTGTAAAGACATGGTGGGACAGGTACATTCATATATTGTAGGTAATGAGGTGAAAGATTTACAAATCAACATCCATAAAATTATGGATGTTTTGGTCCAGTAATATCACTTGGGGATATAACCCAAGGAAATAATGCAAAGCAGGCAGACAAAGCTGTAAGCATCAAAATGCTTATTACAATGTGATTATTTAATAGAGAAGGGTGGGAAACTTTCCAAATGTTCTGCAAAAGGATCTTGTTGGAAAAAAATAGTAAAACTTTCACTCTTTGAAATATTATGTGATTTTTTTAAACATACTAAATATGAAGTCACTCAAGGAAGATAAAAAATATTTGTTATGGAGGCTGCATTAGTCAGGATAGGTTAAGTTATCATGCAGTAACAATCCCTAATCTTGATGACTTAACACAACAAAAGTTAATTTCTTGCTCATACCACATGCCTACCACGGCAAGGGGCTTTGCTGACGGGAGACATTCAGGGACGCAGGCTGACCTAGGCTTCATCTCCACACATGCTTCCTGTTCCTACACCTTCAAAAAGGCTGTGGCCAATCATGTGCTAATTTTATGGCTTCCAGAAGAAAGTGCACATGCCATCTCTGCTCCCAGTTCATTCACCAAAGCAGGTCAAGTGACCACTTCTTTTTTTTAAAAAGATTTTATTTATTTATTTACCTACTAGAAAGAGAGAGTGGAGAGAAAGAGAGAGCAAGGGAAGGGGCAAAGGGAGAGGGAGAGAAAGAATCCTAAGGAGACTCCCCACTGAGTGCAGAGCCGAATGCAGGTCTCAATCCCATGACCCTGAGATCATGACCTGAGCCAAAACCAAGAGTTGGACAGTTAACTGACTGAACCACCCCAGGTGCCCAAGTCATGTGACCACTACTAATTTCAAGGGGACAGAGAGGTACAATCCTATTGTAGCCTTGGAAAACACCGGACACAACTGCTGAATAGAATTGATGACAACCAAGGAGGATAAAATAAAGCCTATAAAGAAACAATAACAGAATACGTGCTGCATATAAGAACCTTGCAATAGCACACTTTCATTTCTCTCTTTCTGGCCCTTATGCTATTCTTTTCAAAAAAGGTTGGTTTTCTCAAGATAGAATTCACAGACCATAAAATCCACCATTTTAGAATGTACAAGTCAGTGGGGTTTTTTTTTTGGTACATTCACAAAGTTGTGCAGTCCTCACCACTGTCTAGTTCCATAACATTTTCAACACCCTAAAAAGAAACCCCATAACCATTGGCAAACACTCCGTCTATCCTTCTTCTCCCAGTCTGTGGCGACTAATCTACTTTCCATCTCTGTGGTTTTGCCTGTTTGGGAAATTTCATATAAATAGAATCACACAGTACGTAGCTTTTTGTGTCTGGCTGCTTTCATCTAGCATAATGAATCCAAGGATCGTCTATGCTGTAGCATGGGTCAGTACCACATTCCTTTTGTGGCCAACTAGTATCCCATGTATGGACATACCACAATTTGTTTATCTGCTCATCAGTCAATGGACATCCCCCCACCCTGTACTTTTGGCTCTTGTGAATAATGCTGCTATAAACATTTGTGTGCAAGCTTTTGTGTGAATATGTGTTTTCATTTCTTTTGGGTTTATACTTAGGAGTGGCATTATTGAACCATTTGGAATCTCTATGTTTAACTTTCTGAGGGATAGCCAAACTTTTTGGCTATTGCACCATTTTACATTCCCACCAGCAATGTATGCAAGTTCTAATTTCTCCACATCCTTGCCAACACTGTTTGTGTTTTCGATGAAGGTCATCCTAATGGGTATGAAGTAGTATCTCCTTGTGGTTTTGATTTCCATTTCCCTAATGAATAATGATGCTGAGCATCTTTTCATGTGCTTACTGGCCATTTGTAGAGCTTCTTTGGAGAAATGTCTATCCACGTCCTTTTCCCATTTTTAAATTGGCTTTGTTGTTGTTGTCTTTAAGAGTTCTTTGTATATTCTGAGATGTCTTTCTCTAGTTTTGGTATCAGGGTAATATTTGTCTCATGGAATGGCTTAGGAAGTGTTGCCTCCTCTTCTATATTTTTGTAAGGACTTGTGAAATATTAGTGTTAATTTTTCCTCTAATGTTCGGTAGAATTCACCAGTGAAGCCATCTGGACTTTACTTTGTGGGAAGTTTTCTGACTACTAATTCAATCTGTTTGTTTGTTATAGGCTTATTGGATTTTCTACTTTTGGAGTCAGTCCTGGTAATTTGTGTCTTTCTAGGAATTTGTCCATTTCATCTAGAATGTCTACTTTGTTGGCATATAGTTGTTTACAGAATTTCCTTATAATCGTTTTTAGTTCTCCAAGGTCAGTAGTAGTATTCGCTCTTTCCTTCATGATTGTAGAAATTCCAGTCTCCTCTCTTTTTTCTTGGTCAGCCTAGCTAGAAGTTTGTCAGTTTTGTTGATCTATTCAAAGAAGCAAATTTTGCTTTTGTTGATTTCTCAATTGTTTCCTACCCTCTCTTTCAGTTACTGGATTTCCATCCAATCTTCATTCTTTCCTTCCTTCTACTTGCTTTGGGTTTAGGTTGCTCTTCATTTTTCCATGTGTTAAGGTGAAAGGTTTGCTTATCTCCCTCTAAACACTGACTTAGCTGCCTCACATAGTTTTGATGTATTGTGTTTTCATTTTCTTTCCTCAAGTATTTTCTAATTTCCCTTGTGACTTCTTCTTTGGCCCATTCATTATTGAGGGATGTGGTGTCTATTTTCCACATATTTGTGAATTTCTCAAACTTCCATCTGTTATTCATTTCTAATTGCATTCTATTTTGGTCAGAAGACACACTCCGCATGATTTCAATCCTTTAAATTCTATTTAGATTTATTTTATGGCCTAATATAGGGTCCACCCTGGAGTATGTTTGATGGGCACTTGGGTGGAATGTGTATGCTCTGGTGGTTGGGTGGGGCACTCAGCAGATGGCTGTTAGGTCTGGTTGGTCTAGAGTACGGCTCACAGTCTCTGTGTTCTTGTTGATCTTCGGTCAGGTGTCTGATCTATTACTGAAAGTGGGTCAGTGACATCCCCAATTATTATTATTGAGTTGTCTGTTTCTTCCTGGGATTCTTTCAATCTTTGCTTCATGTATTATGCAGCTTTTTTGTTAGGCTTATGTGTGTTTATATTTGTTATGGATCTGTCTTTTTGTCATAAAATGTCCTTTTTGTCTCTAGTGACAATTTTTATCTTAAATTCTATTTTTCTGATATTAGCATTGCTGTTCTTAGCTCTTCAAACTGTCCTTGTCATACATTTTACTTCTACATATGTCATAACCCCACACCACATTGTTATTATTTTAGCATACAGTCAGTTATCTTTTAGAGATATTTAAAAATTAAGAAAAAAGTCATTTTTGAATTTACCCACATGTTTATTATTTCTGATGATGTTTATTATTATGTGTAGATATATATTTCCATCTAGTATCATTTTTTTGCAGGTCTTTATAACTGAAAAGTTTTAAATTTTGTTTCTTTACAGTAATTATCTTTGTTGGTGATAGAATTCTGTATTGACAGGTATTTTCCCCATACTTAAAAATGTCATTCCATTGTCTAGCCATTTACATTTTCCTGACAAGAATTCTGTCATCCCCATCTCTGTTCCTCTTTGTGTTATGTTCTTTATCCTCCTGCCTGGTTTTAAGAATTTTTTTTTTCTATATCATTGATGTTAAGCAATCTGAGTATGATGTACCTTGGCTTAGTTATTTTTCGTCTTTCTTGTACTTGAAGTTCATCAAGCTTCTTGGATCTATGGCTTTATAGATACATCGAATTTGGAGATCTTCTGGGATGCCTGGGTGGTTCAGTTGGTTAAGTGTTGGACTTTTGATTTTGGCTCAGGTTATGATCTCAGGGTTGTGAGATCAAGCCCCATGTTGGGCTCTGTGCTGGGAGTGGAGCCTGTTTCAGATTCTCTCTCTCCCTCTCCTTCTGCCCCTCTCCCTAAAAAAATCTGGAAATCTTCAACACTCTGTGTCCTCTCTTTGGAGGAGTTCACGGGGATCTATGTTGGCTGCTTGGAATTGTCTCGTAGGGCACTGATACACCATCTTTTTTTTTAAGATTTATTTATTTCAGAGACAGCAAGAAAGAGAGAGAACACAGGAAGTGGGAGAGGGAGAGGAAGAGAGAAACTCAAGCAGACTCCATGCTGAGTGTACTGACCACGGAGCCAGATGAGGGGCTCCATCTCACAACCCTAAGATCACAACCTGAGCCGAAACCAAGAATTGGATGCTCAACCGATTGTGCCACCCAGGTGCACTTCCATTCATCTTTTTAAATTATTATTCTTTTTTCTCTCAGTGCTTTATTTTGGAAATTTTCTACTCACTGGTATTTTCTTATATAATGCTTAATATGCCATTAATTCCATCAGCGTATCATTTATCTCAGATATTATACTTCAATTGGGTCTTTAAAAGTCTCTCCCATGTCTCTATTCAACTTTTTGAATATACGGAATACAGTTATAATCACTTTTAATGTCTTGGTCTGCTGATTCTTATGTGTGTGTGTTCCAGTTCAGTTGCCATTGGTGGAATTTTCTCCTCATCATGAGTTGTATTTTCTGGCATCTTTGCATACCTGGAAATCTTGTTTAGAATGCAGACATTGTGAATTTCACCTTGTGGAGGACTGATATTTTTGTACTGTCATAAATATTCTTCAACTTCATCCTGGGAAGAAATTAGGCTACTGAAAACTAAAATTATTAAAAACATTTGGTTCTTTCGGTTCTTGTTCTTAAGATTTTTCTTAGGTAGGACCAGGGTCAGCTTTAACTAGGTTCTCATTTTTTCCTATTACTGATTGTTGTACCCAATGCCCCATGAGTCTTGAGGTTTCTGATCTGGCTTGGGGGAGCAGGCACTGTCCTTTTCCCTGTGTGGGTGCCACATAGCATTCCCTGTAATCATTTAAGGGTTCCTACCCTGGCCTCAGGTAATCTCTTCCCTGCATTCACTCATCAGTGCTTGTGAGTTCTCCCTCCGTCTTCTGTCTCTCCCTCCTTCACTCTGTCCTGTGATTGGCCTTGTAGCCCTGTCTCCTCCAACTAGGGAGGTCTTCTGATACCTGGGTCCCTCCCTGTGTGCTATAATTTTAGAGCTCATCTGGTTTGTTTCCTGTCTCTTGGTGATCACTGTCCTTTGTTAAGTGTTGGCTGGCATCTTGAAAACTGTTATTTCTTATATTTTATTATTGTTTTTCCTGTTTTTTTTCATCAGGAGGATAAATATTATATCTATTACTCCATATTGGCCAAAAGTGGAACCCCCAGCATTGCTTTTACATATTTTATATTACGTTTTCACTTAAGATTTTGTTTGAATATTGTGTTCTGGAAAACAAAATTTTAACACTTCTTGCTTAGATCAGTGATTGCAGGAAAGGAGTGGGCTGAGAGAAGAGACCTGGATTTTATTATATGCATTTCTTTTTTTTTTTTTTTTTTTAATTATATGCATTTCATGCCAGAAATGTCAGGTGCACCTTCTCTGCCTATAAAATTCTAATTCATCCTCAACCCTTTCCCCTTTAGAAATGCTCTGTACACGGTGTCTTCCTGCAGAAGTCTTCCTGCACTGCCCTCAAATTAAGCATTCCATCTTTGTGTCATCATTTCATCCTATTTTAATATCTTATGTATATTTGTTACTGCCTGTAATATAATTCTTTTAAAACTTCTCTCTCTACTTGACTGCCCGCTCCATGCACATCCAAGAGGATGTGTTCAATATGTCTTTGGTCTATAGACTTATAATGCCTGGTTCATATTCGTTGCACTAAACTGATTGTATACATCTTTTTTAGTTACCAAGTCAAGTCTATTATGTAAGGAAGCTGGTTTTCTCTCTCTTTTAGCGGGGAGAGGAAAGAAATGAAAAAGATAACATGTTTTGCCTAAGGTGAATGGTCATGAAACTGGAGAGCTGGAATTGGAAACCCAGTCATGATTCTAATTTCATCTTTCTGCTTCATCATTTGCTTCTCTTGAGCAGTACTATGTAGTAGAACTTCCAGCATCAGTGAAAATATTCTATGTCTGAGCTCTGCAATTAGGTGGCCTCTTGCCACATGTGGCTAATGAGCATTCAATCCATGTGACTGAGGAATGAATATGTAGTTTTAACGAAATGGAATTTAGATGGCCACATGTGGCCATTGGCTACCATACTGAACATTCAGCTCCAGGGCATTAGAGACAGAACTCTTTCTGCTTCGGCCTGAACTGCACGTGCTCAGTAGACAGGAAGTCCTGAACCTGGGTTTTTTTAGTTGTTTTGTGGACAAAGAAGGAATTCCACAAAAGGTTCCAACCAATAGTTTTGCCAAAAGAGAAAGAAAAATGTCTAAAACAAAAAGCTTTCTTTGACCTTGAAGTTCTATATTGCTAAGTGACTTCTCTGGTAAATATATGTGTATATTTATGTTTATATTTTAACATAATAATATTTATGTTTATATTTTAATATAATGTGTTTATGTTATATGTATAATATGTAATATATTATATATAATATAAATATAGGTACAATATTATAATATATAACCTATTATATTATAAAATATATATATATTTGTCTGTTGGGTCTGCTATAAAAAAAATACCATACTCTGGGTGGCATAAACAAAAAACATTTTTTAAAGATTTTATCTATTTATTTATTAGAGAAAGGGAGAGCACAAGTGGGGGAAAGGGCAGTGGGAGGAGAGTCTCAGGTAGACACCCTGCTGAGCACAGAGCCCTCAGCAGGGCTTGATCCCAGGTCCCTGAGCTCATGATCTGAGCCAAAATCAAGAGCTGGAAACTTAAACGACTGAGCCACTCAGGCACCCCCCAAAAACATCTATTTATTACAGTTCTGGAAGCTGGAACTTCAAGATCAAGTCCCCTGTTGATTTGGTTTCTGGTGAGAACCTGCTTCCTGGTTCATGGACGGCCATCTTCTGCATCCTCCCATGGTGGAAGGAGAGCTAGCTCTCTAGGGTCTCTTTTATAAGGGCACTAATCCCATTGTGAGGGCTCTACCGTCATGACCTAATCACCTCCCAAAGTCCCCATCTTCAAATACTATCACATTGGAGATTAGGATTTCAATGTATGAATTTTAGGAGAACACAAACATTCAGTCTCTCTCTCTCTCTCTATCTATCTATCTAATTGTACTCTTAAACTCAACTATATTGTCCTTTCAGGAGGGAAAAATCTCCCTCCAATTCAGGGGCTATCTATGTCAATGTAAGTCATTCCCTATCCTTCTGTGGTAGGGGCATCAGAAAGATCACCTTTGCCCTGACCAGCTTGCCTGGCTTCTTCTTCTTGAAGGCCAGTGTGTTAATTTGCTAGGGCCGCCATAACAAAATGCCACAGGCTGTGACTTCAGCTACAGAAATTTACTATCTCTCAGTCCTGCAGGCCAGAAGTCTGGTATCAAGGTGCTGGCAGGGTTGGGTCCTTCTGAGGACTGTGAGGAAGAACCTGTTCCATGCCTCTCCCTTAGCTTCTGATGGTGTTCTGGCAACCCTTGGCGTTCCATGGCTATCTGTCTTCATGTTCACATGGCGTTCTCCATGTGCTGGTTGCTCTAGGTCCACATTTCCCCTTTTTATAAGGATGCCAGTCATACTGGATTAAGTCCCTACTAAATGACTTCATCTTAACTTGGCTACATCTGCAGATACTTCACTTCCAAATGAGATACAGGGGTTTAGGATTCCGACATCTTTAAGGGACACATAGTTCACCCAAAACCAGACAGCCATGACTGAATATGGAGAGCAGGTGAGAATAAACCTGTTGACTCTACCCATCATTTGCTCCAGAAGGTTTGGTAAAAGGTGAGGATAAGAGGGGATAGCCATTACTGGGGGTCTGTGGAGTCCACATCATTTCTCCCTATGGAGGGGATAGGCTCTCTGTATATCACATGCACTTGTCTCCTGGACCAAAATAGATTCCTGAGAGAAACTGACAGGGTATGCTAGTGCTTGGGAATCAGAAGTAGGATGGAGAGAGTCTGGTCAGTCTCTGAATGGAGGTTTGTGAACTTACGTCCTCAGGGATGGTCTTATTTGGCCAAAGTGGGTGTTGAGGGGAGGGTGGGGAGGGAAAGGCTGCTCTATTCCATTTCCTGCTGGCCATCTCCTAGGTCCATCCCCACCTGAAGCCTGCCTATGTGCCTTTCTTTGCATTTGCTGAGATAACCCGATATTCTACCATATGTTCCATTTTTCTTGGCAAAAGTCATGGACGGTGAATTTATTTTTTGCAATGGGAAGCCCCAAGGTCAGTGGGGATGAGGTGTCCTGAACAGTGAACACCTACTCAGAGGCAGGGAGTCTGTTTGGAGAGAATTGCTCCTTTTCCCTCCAAAGCCCCAAGCAAGTGGTAGGTGCCTGTCTAGAGAACAGGTATTGCTCTCCGGTTTCCATAGATCAGTTCCAGTGAGTAAGATGAAGCTTTGTTTACTGTCACGTCCCCACCCCAGCCACACTCAGACAAGCAGCGAAAACCTTCGTCATCAGTCGAGGCAAATTATAAACTTCTAAGCATGTGGCTTCTCAGAGATACCACATTTCCCTTGTATAATGAGCCTGCAGTTTGTGGCAAAGAATGACTTAAGAACAAGTGAACTCACTGTCTAAAAGCAGAATTTTTATCACTATCAATTGCTCTCTGACTGACAGGGCTGTTATTTTGTTCAGGAGGAGAAAGAGCTAAAGTACAGAGAGCAGCCTAGAAATAAACACAGCCCGCCTAATGGCAAGGTTTTGTGTCACCAAAGTCAAACAGCAAGCTCCTGGGTAAGAAACCTCATTTATTCTTGCCCCTGCCACAGTGAGTTTTATCATCCAGGTCAATGTGAAGGACAGCCACTGTGCTGTTGCGGCTGGGGTCGGCTGGGCAGGGCTGGGATGAGGAGCAACCATAATGCAATGCTGTCCATGGAGCT
Source organism: Phoca vitulina (assembly GCF_004348235.1). Classification (NCBI taxonomy): domain Eukaryota; kingdom Metazoa; phylum Chordata; class Mammalia; order Carnivora; family Phocidae; genus Phoca; species Phoca vitulina. Next base: position 4,641,390 of record NW_022589747.1, read on the forward strand.
CAGAGTTGAACAGAAGATGCTGGTAACAAAGCATTAGGATTCCACATGACGAGCCCTCCCATAGAGGTGGTATATATTGCCTCATGCACACAGACAGAGGGCCATTTGATTCTGTGGGCAGGCATCACGGAGGAGGTGACGTTTGAGGTCAATGTTGCAGGATACGTGGGAGTTGCCGCACAGAAGAGGAGAGAAAAACATGGCCCTTTAGAGACAACATGGAGTGTGGGGAGAGGTATAGTGGGTTCAGTCAGTAACCAGTGACCTAGCCTAGTTAGAATGAGGGTATGGGGGGTGGGCACTGGGAGGACAGCCTGGAGCAGGGGGCTGGGTCACAGAGCATCCGGTTGGCAGTGGTGAGGAGAGGGAATGCCACATAAGGCTTTTAAGTAGTGGCTCATATTCCAGGCCTAAGCTTTAGCAAATAATTCTGGCAGCAATGTGGAAGATGTATTGGGAAGACACAAAATGGCAAGAAACGGGGTAGCAGGCTGCTGTAGGAATCCAGGCGAGGTATGCGAGCACAACTTTGAGGGGTGATCTGTACTTCTTTGAGGGGTGGTTTTGTAAAGGCAAGAGGAAGTTGAACCAAGTTTTCATTTTTAAATGTCTGCCCTCCTGTGAATTTCATATTGTTACCAGTTAAATTCACAGAGGCAGCAGCAGAAGGCACATTGCATATGGCGGAGATATTTTTCACAGCTTTTACGGTGGATAACAATATACTTGACATTTTTCTCATTAGATGTGAGATTTGCTGTATGATTACACATGCTAGGCATCTGTGGTCTAAAATTACAAATGTGAAAAGCAACAGCTCAAATGTTTCAGTCAATAAATATACAGGAGACAGTCAACACGAAACAACTCCTTCATATGCTGCCTTCGAGGAAGACATGAGTTGACATCAACAACGTTTTTGGCAATGGCTTTGCCTTCCTACTAAGGCAAGTCCCAGACTGCTCATTACCCCTGAGATTCCAACAGAAGTGAGTGGTTTCCATTAGGAAATCTCAAGGCTGAGGGCTGGCAGGGCTGGGGAGGGAATGCAGGTTTTTCTTGTGGCAATTAGGGAATTTCCAAAGGGAGTCAGGGAGGGGTAGAATTTCACTTGGCAGTCCAGACATCATGGAGACATGTGTAAGGTCAGTGGACAAGTCCAGTGACACCAGGCAGCAAAAATGCTTATCTTCTTGCTGGAGGCCAGGCTCATCAGTGTGCATGCATGTGAGCGTGTGCACGTGTGCACGCGGAAGTGCAAACTGCAGTCTGCTGAAGGAGAAGATGAGGATTCGTGAATCACAACTCTCTTCTCACAAACCGACCATGGACGGTGGAGAACTTTTCCCTTTCCTCAACTGCTCTACTCCATGGGCAGGGCCACTTAGGCTGGGGAAGACAGATCAATTAGTGATGTCTGCTGGGGAAGACAGATCAATTAGTGATGTCTGCCACGGGTACAGAATACCAGCGTGTCGGGACCGCTGCCCATGTGCCATTTAGCCACATGTACACAAACAGTAACTGTGAAGGTGCAGATTCTAACAGATCGAAGAGGATTCAAACATGAATAATGAGAATGAGTGAAAGAATAAGTCCCCGATGAAGACATTCTTTGATGTCATGGAATAAGGATGAGGCTTTTTATCACACTGAGTGGGTCTACGTGTTGCAGAGAAGACATAACATGGCGTGTTAAATGTATGATGATGGGGGGGGGGGTCCCAGTAGAGTCTGGATGGTGGAGGGAAGAGTCGCATGGCCAGTAGGGGGAAGGCCGCTCTGGATGGATGAAATTCAGCAGTAGATATCGCGACCGCAAGACCAGACTTGCGGCAAGGATGGTCACAATCCTGTGCACAAACACGGCCCTATTTCTGAGTCATGTTGATGTGGATTTCATCTCTTTTTGGGTATGAGAGCCACCAGGCTGCTTAAAAACCCAAATTACTGAGCATCATTGTCACACGGGGCTGTGTTAGTCTGGTGGGACTGCCCTAACAAAGTTCCACAGACCAGGCGGCTTGAAAAACACCTATTGTGTCACACTTGTGGAAGCTAGAAGTCTGAGATCCAGCTGTCGGCACAGTTGGTTCCTCCTGAGGCCTCTCCTGGGCGTGCAGACGGCTGTCTTTGCCCCGTGTCCTCTTGTGGTCATCCCTCTGTGTATGTCTATGTCCTGATCCCCTCTTCTTATAAGGACACCAGTCAGACTGGAGTAGAGCTCAATCTAATGACCTCATTTTAACTACCTCTGTAAAGATCCTATTTCTTAAGATAGTCACATCTGAGGTACTGGGGGTTGGCCCTTTAACACATGAATTTGGGGGAAACACAATGTAGCCCATAGCAGTGACCTGGGACCCTCACAGAAGGCCCAATGTTTCATCTCCCAGAGCTTATTCAGGATGTCCACGTTGTTGTGACCCTGGTTATGCTCCCCGATCTGGGGGTCCGAGACTTTAGACCTGAGAACTCTGGTAGTGTGCCCATTGCTGGAAGAATGCAACTGCCTGACATTGGCTCTCATGACCTCTGACCACCAGCCAGTAACTGAGACACATGTTGTCCTGACCTGCAGTTAATGTTGTGCCTAGGGCAGCAGGTGGGGATGACCCTCTTCTTCTCCTCGGCATATTCACACGAAAACATGAGCATCTCAAAGAAAAGGGGTGGGGTCTCCTGGATAGGGTGGGTATTAAAAGCAGCAGCGGCATGTCCCTCCAACCTGACTTCACTCACCTGCGTCTCTCATCCCTTCTGGACCAGCAAGAGGAGTCTCGCTCCTCCTTGTTGCCTTTGCACTCCTCCTAAGTCAGAGAATAACAGTGGTGGGATCCCAACAGCCTTTGCAGCACATTTTTAATGGCTTAAAGTTTCTGCTTATGAGTGGCTCCACCTTTATCTTGTGGTTGGCCCCCTGAGGCAGGGCTTAATTTAGCCTGTGACCAAACGGGTAATCTTGGGTTTGTCAGCTCCTGAGGTCTCAACTGGAGACTGAGTTGTGAAGTCCAATTTTGTCCCCTAATCTACCTCTCAAGGGAGCCCCATACTTTTAATAAGTTAATAATGTGCTACGCTTTTACTCAGATCAGTGAGACCCCAAGAGGAAAGGGGTGGAATTTGCTCACCAAAGTCTGCAGTGAATCTCCAACCATTCTGAATTTTATTAAGTTGTTGTGAGGATTAAATTAAATAACAAATGTGAAATGCCTAGAATTTGTCAAAGCTGGTGTAAGGTTGATACTGAGCTGTCAGTCCTTCCCTCTGCCCATCCAAGAAGACCTCTTTGGCACTCTTTAGGCCCTGCTAACAGCCTTGTTCAGGGACTGCCCAGCATGAGGAAGTGTTAGCTCAGAGGAAGAAAAAAGTCTTGGCTTTGAAACCCAAGGCTCCAGCATGGGTACCATGCCCAAAATGCGTGTTGCAGAAAACATGGAAGATGGAGCTGAGAGACTGGGTAGGAATGAGCACTCTTTCTGTTCCATACATGCTCACCTGTTGTCTGTTCTCTACACTGCAACAGAGTGGTTCCATTACATTGCCAGTTACAGCATGTCTTTTCCTGCTAAAAACCCTCTGGTAGCGTCCCTTCATATTGAAGTGAAGCAAAAGTCTTTACAACGGCCCATAAATCCCTTCCTAAGCTCACACCCCTTGACTTCTGTGACCTTGCCCCTCATGTTGCTATGCCTTGAGTGTGCCCGGCAAGCTCCCCTGCTTAGCCTCCACCCTTGCTCTTCCCTCATCTTTTGATGTCCCCCATCAATAATGGCACACCTCTGGGCTTTTGCTCAAATGTCATCTTCTCAGTAACCTTCCCTGTCCCCATTTCCTGTTTTATTTTTCACCACAGTACTTATCACTAGCTAACATAGCCTATATTTTATTTCTATATGTTTTTCATTTTGTTTTTGTAATTACTTCCACCATGAAAATAAATTCCTGAGATTAGGGATTTTTAAAAAATTTTTTTATCCATTTTTATTGCTATATCCCTAATATTCCTGGCATATAGTCAGTGACCAAAATATTAGAATTAGGTGGATGAATCCATGTTCTGAGAGGGAAAAAACTGTTAGTCCTCACCTGCTGTACTCCATCCAACTGCAGAGAGGAAAGACCTTCAGTCTAATTGCAGCTAAGCTAATTGCAGTCAAGCCTATGAAGGTTATTTGAGCCCCACACTCATGTTAAATTGTCTTATTATAGCAAGAAGTGGCTTTCAGGCAAGAGTAATATAAGCCATTTACTAGGAAACTATAATGGTAATCATTCTATTACTAAGGTGTCAGGAAACTAACAATTCAATGCATACTCATGGGCCAGGATTGAGAATAAATGCAAGGGATATAAGGTCTGTCAAGAGATCCCCAAGTGCACATTTATGGAAAAGAAAACTTACAAAATGAAAAATGGCAATGTCACAGAAAGAAAAGCCATAACCTTGCTGCTGGACAAAAAGTTCTTGGACATCATTAAAAAGAACCATGGAGTACCATATGATTTCAACTCATCTGTGGAATTTAGGAAACAAAACAGATGAACATAGGGGAAGGGAAGGAAAAATAAAAGAAGATAGAAACAGAGAGGGAGGCAAACCATAAGAGACTCTAAACTATAGGAAACAATCTGAGGGTTGCTGGAAGGGAGGTGGGTGGAGGATGGGATAACTGGATGATGGGCATTAAGCGGGGCACTTGATGTAATGAGCAATGGGTGTTATATACATCTGATGAATCACTAAACTCTACCCCTGAAATTAATAATACACTATATGTTAACTAAATTGAATTTAAATAAAAAATAATTTTAAAAAAGAACTGTGAAAATGGAGCTACTTGTTAGGAATACAATGGAATCAGCATTAAAACAGGTAGTCCCTCGGATGGAGCATGTGTAGCATATGTATGTGATGTGTGTGAAGGAAACTTCACAATGACTTAACCAATGCATGGGGAAGACAAGGAATGAGTCACTCTTTTGACCACTATGTTCCCATTGTCAGCACAAAGCCTGGCATGTCATAGATAATATTTATCAAATGAGTACATGTTAAAAATCAGAATCTACCATTCATGTAAAAATTTTCAGTAAGCTAGCAATAGAGGGGAATTCCTCAACTTGGTAAAGGATATCTACAAAAAAACCTAGAACTAAAAACAACAATAACAACCACAGCAACACCTACAGCTAAGTTCATGCTTAATGGTGAGAAACTCAGAGTTTTCTCACTAAGGTGAGGTACAAAAAAAAAGGGTTTCCCTTCTCCCCACTCCTTCTGAAAATTGTACTAGAAATCCTAGCTAATGCAGTAGGACAAGAAAAGGAAATAAAAGATACACAGATTGGGAAGGAAAACATAAAACTGTCTTTGTTCATAGATGATATGATTGTCTATGTAGAAAATCTGGAAGAATCAACAACAACAAAAACCTCTTGGAACTAATAAGTGATTTAGCAAGGTTGTAGGATGCAAGGTTAATATACAAAAGTCAATTACTTTCCTATATACCAACAATAAACAAGTAGAATTTGAAATTAAAAATACAATGGCATTCATATTAGCACCCCCGAATGAAATATTTAGGTATGAATCTAACAAAATATGTATAAGATCTATACGATGAAACGTATAAAATTCTGATAAACAAAATTAAAAAATTAAATAAACAGAGAGATATTCATGTTTATGGATAGGGAGACTCAATACTGTTAAGATACCACCTCTTCCCAACTTGGTCTATAGATTCAATACAATCCCAATCAAAATCCCAGCAAGTTATTTTGTAGATATCAACAAGCTGATTCTAAAGTTTATATGGAGAGGTATACCATGTGGTAAGGGTTATATGGATGGTAAAAGACCCAGAATTGCCAACACAATATTGAAGAAGAACAAAGATGGAGGACTGATATTACCTGATATCAGGACTTACTATAAAGCAACAGTGTGATATTGGCAAGAGTAAACAAATACAACAATGAAACAGAATAGAAAGCCCAGAAATAGACTCTTAGAAATATAGTCATCTGGTCCTTGACAAAGGGGCAACGGCAACACAATGGAGCCAAGATAGTCTTACCAAAAAACGGTGCTGCAACAACTGAACATCACATGCAAAAAAAATGAATCTAGACATAGACTTTATACTTTTCACACAAAATAACTCAAAATAGATCACACACCTAAATGTAAAATGCGAAACCATAAAACTCCTGGAAGATAACATAGGGGAAAATCCAGATGACCTTGGGTCTGGCAGTGACATTTAGACGCAGTGCCAAAGGCATCATCCATGAAAGAAATAATTGATAAGCTAGACTTTGTTAAAATAAAAAAATTCTGTCTGTGAAAGACAGGGTCAAGAGAAAGAGAAGATGAACCACAGACTGGGAAAGAGTATTTGCAAAAGATAGTCATTTGATAAGAACAAAATATACAAGGAACTCTTAAAACTCAACAATAAGAAAAGACACCTCACCAAAGAAGATGTACAGGTGGCAAAAAAGAATGGAGAAAGATGATCTATGTTGTATGTTATCAGGAAAAGGCAAAGTAAAACAACAATAGATATCCTCACACATCTATTAGGATGGCCCAAATCCAGAACAGTGACAGCACCAAATGCTGGCAGGGATGTGGAGCAACAGGAACTCTCATTCGTTGCTGGTGGGAATGCAAAATGGCACAGACACTTTGGAAGACAGTTTGGCAGTTTCTCATAAAACTAAACATATCATATGACCAAGTGATTGATTGTGTATTTACCCAAAAAAAGTTAAAAACTTATGTCCACACAGAAACCTGCACATGATGTTTATAGCAGCTCTATTCATAATTACCAACACTTGGAAGCAACCAAGATGTCCTTCAGCGGATGAATGAATAATAAACTGTGCAACATCCAGACAATGAAATAGTATTCATCCCTGAAAAGAAATAAGCTGTCAAGCCATGAGAAGACACAAAGGAACTTTAAATGAATATTGCTCAGTGAAAGAAGCCAATCTGGAAGGGCTACATGCTGTATGATTCCAACCATATTCTGGAAAAGGCAGAACTATGGAGACAGTAAAAAGATTAGGGGTTGTGGAGATTCAGTGCGGGGGGGAGGAATGAATAGGGGATACACAGAGGATTTTTAGGGCAGTGAATCTAGTCTGTATGATACTATACTGATGGATACATGTCCTCATACCTTTGTCCAAACTCATGGGATGCACAACACCAAGAGTGAACCATATTGTGAACCATGGACTTTGCTCAATGGGTGTCCATTCTAACTGTGCCCTTTAAAGAAGATAAAGGACAAGTATGTAATATGAGTCCTTCATTTCCTCCTTTCAAGCAAGACAGGGAAGAAAGAGGTGGTGCTTGTCTTGCCCGGTGGAAGCTGGGAATAGGTCAGGGCTTGATTTCTTCTGGAAGCAGGAAGGGGGTATGGAGTTTCTTCCAAGGATACCCAGCACTAAAGAAATGAGCTAAGATGGAGCCTACTGGAGAGAGCCAAGTTCAAAATATGGGTGGGCAGGACCAGGTTTGTGCTCAATGCCAGGGGGTCAGACACACATTAAAGTTTAGTGACGAGCACAGAGCTGAAGTAGCAAGAGAGGCAAAGAGAACCCAGATTAGGAACAGAAAGAACACAGGTGGGGGGAGCCAGTCCCAGCATTTTATCTGGAATGCCATCTCCTCCTGGCTCCTCACTGGTTTGGGCATGAGTCCCACTCGCTCGAACACATGGATGACCCTGCAGGACATTATGCTGAGTGAAATAAGCCGGTCACACAAGGAGAAATGCTGCACGAGCCCACTTACATGAGGAATCTAAAACAGTCAAACTCACAGAAACAGAGAGTAGAAGAGTGCTTGCCAGGGGCTACGGAAGGGGCAATGGAGAGATGCTGTTTGAAATTTCAGTTATGCAAGATGAATAGATGTCACGTTAAGTGCTCTTAGTGCGATTTGAAAAAAAAAAATAAGAATCACTTAAAAGGTCAGGGACGGGGCTTGCAAGTAACAAGAATGGCAAGGCAGCCCAAGGAATTCTAGTGAGCTCAGATTTAAATAGCACATGAATAAAAGATAGGAAAATGGCATCATGTTCCACAGGGAATAAAAGAGAAGCGTGGGTTCGTAAGAATAGCTTCTGGGAGACTAAGGCCTGATGTGTGTTGCACGTTTCAGAAATTCCTGAAAGCAACAAAAGAGCTCAGGGTCAAGAACAAGGAGGAAGTAGGCCTGTGCTGGGGCCTGGGGCACTGCTGGGATGGGCAGCAAAGACAGACAGACAGACAGACAAAACAAAGGATGACAGTGATAAAACACCCCTTTGGCCCTACCTCAAGAACATACTAGCATTAGCATGAAGCCGGATGGGAGTGAGAGAGGATCAGGAGTATCTACCTCCCCAGTAGCTGCCATCAGGAATAGTCTATCGATGGGTTTTGTCTTGACCTGAATGGAACCTCCATTAAAAGCAGGAACCAAAAACTTAAAAATCTGCATATTTTTCCTGCTTGGTTAAAATCATAATATCTAGAATGAGGAAGAAAAGTCCTGGTCCACTGGGGACATATGCTAACCACAGCAGATGCTTTCCTCTCAGACATATTTATTCTGCTTTTTATCCCAACATTTTTTATTATGGAAAAGATCAAGCGTACGGAAAAGTTGAAGTTGACGGTAATGAACGCTTGTGTATTCACCACTCAGATTCAACAGTTTATAAGAATTTGGCACATTTGCTTTATTCATTTATATATGTGTGTGAGCATGTGTGTGTGTGTGTGTGTGTGTGTTTGCACATCTTTTTTATGAACAATTTGAAAGTAGATTTGCAGGCATCAAAGCCCTTCATCCCAGAACGCCTCCGCCTGCATCTTCTGAGGACAAGGACCATCTCCTATATGACCACTATACTAACAACATAACACAAGAAAATTGCCAATAATCTTAAATATAATCCAACATCCAGTCCACAGGACAATTTCTCCTGTACTCTAAAGTGTCTTTTTTTCTTTCAGGATTTTATTTATTTGAGAGAGAGAGCAGGGAGAGGGAGAGAGGGGATCTCAAGCTGACTCTACGCTGAGCATGGAGCCCAGTGTGGGGCTTGATCCCAGGACCCTGAGATCATGACCTGAGCTGAAATCAGGAGTCAGATGCTTAACCAACCGAGCCACCCAGGCGTCCTGCCTCTAAAATGTCTTTTATAGCTATTTTGATCATTTCTTCAATAAGTGAACTAAATCTTCTGTTTGTTTGTTTTCTTACTACCTGGTCTGGCCACGAATTGGGTGGATGTTGGTAGAATTCACTGTGAATGGTCTTGTAGGAGGAAGCACAATTTGGGGGATGAAAGTGGTGAGCTCTATTTTAGAAACTTTTGCTACAGGCCTGGAGCTCAGAGGAGCAGTCTGTGCTAAAGACGTACATTTGGGAGCTCTCGAACCGTGGGTAGAAGCTGAGATGTTGGGGGTGTATGGGGTCATTGAGGGACGTTAGGGTCATTGTCTCCATCCTCCCTCTTTATTGAGACACCACAAGCTGCTCAGCATTGCACTAAGCACTGTTTACCATTACTTCATTTTCTTACTGCAATCTTGTATCCTGGACTCAGCGTGGCCCGTCACTGCTCGGGCATGTGGGGGTGAGTTTGGAGCTTGCCTCTCAGGCACCTGTCATGGCCCCTGTACCTGACTACCCCCTGCACCAAGGGGCATGGAGGCTGAGAACGCCAGGCGCAGACAGGGGAGGATCCAGTCAGGGAGCCTGAGAAGAAACGAGTGGAGGAAATCCAGAAGGAAATGATATCAGGGAAACCAAAGGGGGAACAAGTTCAAGAAAGAGGCCCCAGCACCTTCACGTTTCTCCTTGCATTCTCTCAACGGATACTCAGGCCCTGCGCTTCTCGTGCACTGCGAGCGGCCCCCAGGTAGGCTGGTGGATAATACAGACACCCTCAGTTGTAGTGAGGAGGCACCATCAGTTAAAACACAGAGTGTGGACCTGAGCAGGACACGTTCCGAGCTGTGTGTGTGAGGGGAGGCCCCAGGTGGCTCCTGACAAGTGGTTCTAGAGCAGCGCTGGGGCCATGTGAACAAGGGCAGGTGCAAGCGGTCCAGGATCTGGTCTTGCTGGATGCTCGGTGGCAAAGGAAAGAGACATACGGGCAGGGGACTGATGGGAAACTGGAGCCCAAAGCAGGTTTGGTTTGCTTGTTAAAGAATGGGAGAGACTTCAGAGTGTTTCTAGTTAGATAGAGAAAAGACAGTAGGCAAGAGGAGCTCAAATATAAATGCTAATCAGAGCAAAGTGAGAGAGAAAAGCGTCCCTGGGAAGACAGGGGTCTTGGCTGAGCAGGGGAGATGTGCCTGTTTCTCTGAAATGGAAGCAGGGGTAGATAGGAGGAGAAGCTCGAGGCTCGTCATCATGGGAACAGGAGCCCAGGGTCTGCTTTCCCACATGGTGGCCTTTACTGTCTTGACAAGAGGAGGAGAGCTCCCAGCTGACAATGGGGACAGTGGAGCTTGGCAGGTTTGGAGAACATGGCACAGTCTGGGAGAAATGAGAGGGAGCTGGCCCCCCAGCCAGGACAAGGAATGGGACCAGGGCTGTGATGGAAGGGCCACCACAGGCCGGGGCCAGGGCCCATGGAGTGCAGTCTGTGGGACGTGCCCACGCCAGGTTCTGCTGCTTGGGGCCAGGAGTGGGGACAACAGGGGACATGGATGGTACCCTTGTCCAGATATGGGCACACACCACAGGTTGCAGGTTCAGGAAGCTCAGGATTTGGTGGGGGGAGCAGGTCAAGGCACTGCTCAGTGGGAGATGACAGGATGGGGGTGGAGGCAAAGGCAGAGGACTGAGGATATGGGAGGAGGATGGGGTCTGAAGACCCTCTGAGTAGGGACAGGAGCCTAGGAGAAGGGAGGGATTAAGGGACTTCATCACATTGGTAGAAATACGATGGTTTCAGGTTTCCAAGGTACAGTGGTTGAGGTCATGACAAGGTACAAGGGGTGTCCATGGGTGTGGGCTGTTAAGTTGGGGGAAATGCAGGTCTGTGAGTGGATAAGGTTGAGCTCCGGTATGCCAGTTCCTCCCTCTTTCCCTCCGTCTTTCAGGGCGTGGACATTTGAGAAATGTATGTGGGGAGCCAGCGGGCCGTCCCCTTTATTACTGGCTGGCTGGATGGGAGAAAGCAGGAGTGGCTTTCACCTCCCTTTGTGAACCTTAACCTTGGGATTGGCACAGCTCTGACTTCCGCACCCAGGTTTGGGCAGAGAAGAAGGTCAGCAGGACACAGAGATGTGGACAGGTTGGCTACACCCCACAGAGCAGGATGAGCCCAGCAGCCCGGGTGCAGGTCACTCCAGAGGGGAAGCGAAAGGGGTTCCTGCTGCCGTCAGGTGGGAAGGAGGGAGGGAGAGATCCTGCAGGTTATTTGTCAGTGTGGGTGTCTCTGACCCTCTCTGACACGTGGTGTTGGATGTCAGAGGGGTCGGGTTTCCCAATGGGGCTGGGGCTGGCCTGGTAGAGACTCTGAGCCACATACAGGCACAAAGCCCTCAGTGGGGGCCACCTGGCTGAGAGGTGTCTGCAGCCCCTGGGAAGGTTCCAGGGACCAACTCGCATGCTGAGGTCTTCAGAGCAGTGATGTGCATGGTCAGGAGAGAGTCAGGGTCTGGGATGAGGACAGGAGCCCCAGATTAGCCTGCTGATTTCCTGTTATCAATTCCTCTATGGTAGAAATGTTCTTCCTCTTTCTATTTGGCCTCCCTTATTTTGCTTTGAAAATATTACATTAAATATTATTTTTTAAATTTGAGAGAAAAATAAGAAACGGACCATAAAATAATTCCACAGTTTTGATTTATTTTGGTGTATTTACTCTCAAGTTGTCACTTTTTAAAAACCTGAGCTTAATTTTGTGTCATTTAAGAAGGATGCTTTCAATTTCCCCATCCAAGGAACTGATGAACATTTTGCATGTTTTGGGTTACAGAGAAGGTTCCAGCAATGCATCCCTGGGCCATCCGCTTCCCTTCCTGGATGGGTGTCACTAGTGTTATGAACCGGCATTGGAAGGATGGACGAGCCACACAGCTCCCGTGTTCTGATGAGGCGAGTGGTACAGGGTCCACACTCAAATACTGTCACCCCACCACTTCCAGTACTCCCATCCAGAAGTCACCTTAGCAGAGGAGGAAGTAAACACAGAGTTACCTGTCCTTTGGCTTTGCTCCCAACAGCATCTGTATGGCTCTTGGGGCGGGGGGGCGGCGCTTACACGCTAGACCTGGCGTCTTATTGGACACCACATCCAAGAGTCGTTGGAAACTGCAGGAACTGTTCCCAATTCTGGACAGGCTTCTCATGGATCGAGCCGTACGATATTTCAGAAACCATTTTCAGGTCCTTTCACCTTTTACCACAAAATAGTCCTTCTTATTCTCTTCTTTTCATTGTTTCGTCCCACATACTCTCTAATGTGAAAACTTGAGGATTTCTCAACTCCTTTCTCTTACTTGAGGAAAATGACCCTGGGTTGACAGAGGGTGTGATCACTAGCTTCCAATACCACCCCCCAGGACACATCTATTCTGTAATCAGTTTTGGGCTGCAGAGGTGGGTTTGCATGCACTCTAACAATCTACACTTACATCTATTCATCTATGATGTGGGTAAACATACAGGGAACCATGAAATGAAATCATGGCGGAGGGTAATTTCCTTGTGAGGCTGAACTCCAGCAATGCACCTTTTATATTTCATATTATTGACATCATAAATGAACTGAAATGGGATTTAATGATCAAAAGTGAGATGATTAAAAACCCTTACAGTTCAACTCTATTATACTGATATTAATATATAACGGAAAATGAGACATGCTTTGTTTTAATGAAACAGTAAGCCGAGTCCTGAATAGATAAAGTCTAAAGGTAGAATGAAGGGTGAAGCTCAAACAGAATGGAGAAAAGACCAATGACCTTGTTAAAAATCGCAAGGAGAAAGGAACTTTATGAAGAAAAGAGAGAAGCATTTGCAATTGGCCTGAAAATGATTTAGAATCACAATGAATGTGCTTCTTTCCCCCTGATGCAATTCCCTCTAGCTGACTCGCCTTAGCTTAGACTTCACTCTTGCATCTGAGAAAAAGGCAGCAAAGATGCTGACCCTTCCCTGGGGCTTTGACGTCGGCTGCTGAGAGCATCCAGTAGACAAGCCAAGTGCGGGAATGCTCGGGAAGCCAGCAGAACCACGGGGCACCGAAGAGGACGCGGATGAGTCAGACCGGTGCCGCTCACCTCCACCGCACCTGGGGCTCACCACCCACCGTCACCACCAACACCATCAAGGTTTCTGGAGTCTGAGGGGGAATTCAGGCCCAGATATTTAGAAACCTCTCCTCGGGCAATTTGAATGTGCAGCCCGAGTTAAACACTGCTCAAGTGCACAGACTGGATTAGCCGGTTTGACCATCCCTGGGACCCTGGGTCAGTTATTGCCCGACCACCTGCTGCTTCGGTTTTCTCAAGTGTGAAATGGGTTAACAGTAGCGCTTACCTGGCTACATGATTGTAACAACAAAAGGCATAATTGGGTGAAGTGCTTGAACACATCCTTACCTGCAACTGTTACTGTTGACACCTGCGCGGGTGGACGGTCAACACGCCTAAGGCGGTGATACCATGTCCCCCGGTGAACGTGGCGCAGCCAGTCCTAAGAGCTGACAGCTGGAAGTTGTCCCTGGCCGGTGTGGACAACACAGAAGGATCCGTGCAGACGAATGCAGGCTCTTTGCATGTCCCACAAGGTCCCAGGAGAGTCAACCCAAATGTCATCGTAGCCTCCGGGACCGGCCCTGCTCAGGCCGTATCTCAAGGGCTTCTTTTAACTCCAAGTAAAAGAAGTCAAAACAGACTGTTGGAAAATGCCTGAGCCATGCTTCATAATGACAACATGACTCCAACTGCTGGCTGTTTGCCCTCCCGCACTAACCTGTCACGCTGGGCAGAGGGGACTGCAGGCATCCTTCTGGCGTCAGCCAGGCCCTATGTGGTCCTTGCATCCATGTCGGGGACCCATGAGGGCCACTGGGTCTCCGTGTTGGTGCCGGGTCAGTCAGCCTGAGCTACAGCGTCAGGTCTGCCCCGAGTCTCTGAGAGTCTCCTGTTTCTCCAGCTGTTCTGGATCATCACCGCTCCCCCCATCCATGTAGATGCAGCACTAGATTTCTTAGCGACCAGGGGGGCCTGCTTTTAGCAGACTCTGCAGAAATGCCCCCCAAATGTCTCTTCCACACGGGAAAGGGTCCTGGAGCTGCCGCTGCAGCGGAAGAGAGGGGCCCTTTTTGCTCGGTTGTTCTGGAAACGCCTTATCACTAAGCACCCTTGAGGCTCAGGGGGCTTCCTTCTGCGGCCACTGTCAGGTGGAAGGGCATCCAGGGAGAAAGTTTCCTTTCAAGGATCTTTGACTATGCCCTGAATTAGCCAAGCCCGAGGCCCTGCTGTCTCCACACCTCTTGTCACATAAAAAAAGAGAGTCCTTATTATTTAAACACACTGAGCTGAGGTTTTCTGTTAAATAAGCTGGAAGAATCTTACTTTTTTGGGGACAGAAAAAGATAAACACAAACATCAAATTCTCCATCTAAGAAAAGCACAGGGACCCATTTCTGTGTAACTTTTCCACAAGCACAAGGATTTCAGCACCAGTACAGGTAACATCGTTCCCTCCAACTGGGAAGAGTCCCTACGCAAACTGGAACCAGAAGTTAATGGCAGTGGTGTCTTGGGCGAGAGGCCTTTAGAAACCAAGCTTGGGAGCGCCTAAAAAAAAAAAAGTGGGGCAAGAGGACATGCTTCTCAGGCGCCAGGGGGGCTCAGTCGTCAAGCGTCTGTCTTGGGCTCAGATCATGATCCGGGGATCCAGGGATCAAGTCCTGCATCGGGCTCCCTGCTTGGCGGGAAGCCTGCTTCTCCCTCTGCCTCTGCCTCTCTGTCTCTCATGAATAAATAAATAAAATCTTCCTAGCAACTGAAAACGGCTGAGATGGTTTCATGAGATGCTGAGAATATATCCTTTGCCGCCGAATCGTCATCGATGGAACTGGGCCGAGATGCCGCTGCTCATCGGGAACAATAATTAACAGGCAGCACAGTGTGGCCGAGCCTGCCACGCACCGTACACTCATCATATCCTCCGGCCCTTGCAACAAGCACGCGAAGGGGGTCCTGTGAGTTTCCCTCTTTTCACTGCTAAGAAAACTAAGTCTTGTTCAGTCGCTTGGCTAAAGACACGCAGCAGTGGGTCGAGTTGCCGGAACAGCATGCTGCCGGGGAAATTGAGAACTACCCACAGAGTCGGCGATGCTGAGAGCATTAGCCAATTCTCAAGGCCATTCCGACATCAAATATTCAAGCCTACGCCTCCGGGGGGACCCAAGAAGCAGGATTCAATAATTCGGATTCATAACACTAGCAGAATACGAACATTTTGATGGAAGACCGTATACACAGGTAAGAATGTCTCTGTACCATGCATATTACCTGCATCAGAACAAAGCTAGAGGTACATATGTCATAGAAATTTCTGGGCCAGGCTTGGCAGCATTGCTGGGAAGGAAGAAATGGTGACAAAGTGATTTTACAGAATTGTTTGTTACGTGTTTAAGATGGGAACTGACATCGGTAATCCTTTTTAGCATCCTCTCTTCTTAGTGAACTTAATTCATATTTATGCGCTCTCTGATTTTTGTCCTCTGGTTTTTAAGAGTGTCTGTTACAAATTCTCTCCCCATTAGGTTTGCACTAACTTGCCTTTGCTGTTGGGGACCCACTATTGTGCACAAAAGAAAAGCAAGATAAGCAGAAGCCACATGTCTAGAAATGGGATTGAGTGATACGTTCGCAGGAGCCATGGATTAAACCAGCAGGAGACCTGGCGGAGTTATTTTGATAAGGAAGCCTGTTGCAGGTGAACTGAAGGTCACAAACCAAACCAAACCAAAGGAATTGTCTGAAACAGCTGAGAACTTCACTTGCCAAGAGAATTACACAAAATCCTAGACACATTGCATCATTGTGTAGGTCTCAATGCAGACAGGGTTTGGGGGGGTGACCTGCTCTTATCTGGGGACATCACGCTCCTGATGGGGAGATGAGGCTGTGAGCACTTCCTTTGGCCTTTATCTCTGAAAACGAAAAGATAGATCCTTTTAAATGTCATGGATAGGGGACCTGTGATGTGATTCAGTATAATGTTATTTCAAAATAAATCATATGGCCTGAACATGAACTTTACATTTGCTAATTTCTAGCTCACTTTGTCAAAGGGGCAAAATGGAGCAAATACAACCGGGAAAGTGTACTTGCCTATTTTTCCTCACATCACATTTTCCAGTGATTCAGTTCAATTCCCATGATATTGTGTCTTTGAGATTGTCCCCCATGAAGCACAGAATAAACACAGCTCCAAAGCCGAGCCAAGAATGCCAATAGAGAAACCTGCCTTCCTGGTCTTAAAGGCAGAGGAATCCAAATAGCGGAACATTACCCTTTAATTAGATTCAGACTTATTTATTTATCAGATGAGCTGCTGTGAATTTCAATTTCTATGTTCTAAAGCTTAAATAATGGGAAGAATTTTATTAAAATAACAGGTAACATTTTTGTAATCCTTCATCGTTTCCAAAGGTCATTTTAACATTTGTGATTTGACCCTCAAGCTAACACCCTTAGGTAGCTAGCATAATTATTATGATCTTCATGTTACAGAGGAGGAACCCGAGGGTCAGAAACAGAGTAATTTTTCAAATTCAAATTTTTCAAATTATTTTTCAAATAAATGGCATTGCCAAGAATAGAATCCACATCTCTATTTTGGTGCACTTTCTCCTTTAAAGGGCAAAAGATGGAAAAGTGTTATCACAAATTCTAAAGCCAAAGATGAACTGATGCTTATAAATATATTCAGGATACTTGGGTGGGGGATGCTTTCAGTGTTGCTTAAAACGAGGAGGGACACCTGGGTGGGTCAGTCAGTTAAGCATCTGCCTTTGGTTCAGGTCATGATCCCGGGGTCCTGGGATGGAGTCCCACATCGGGCTCCCAACTCAGCAGGGAGCCTGCTTCTCCCTCTCTCTCTGCTACTCCCCCTGCTTTTTCTCTCTCTCTCAATCTCTCTCTCTCTGACAAATAAATAAAATATTTTTAAAAAGCAAGGAAAATGAAGGATGGAGAAGTTGGTGTTAATATTGATAGAGAAAAATGCTTCTGCCTCTCTTCTGCATGCCCCATCTCAGGTAAGGACTCAGAGCTTCACACTGGGTAGAAATAAAATGGGTAAGAGGAAATCTAAATGAAGCTAGGAGATAAAAAAGAGAAAGTGGCAAGTCATGGGGTCAGAGACTTGTAGGGCAGGTCCCAAAGATCCGTGAGCCTGTTGGCGTGGTCTAAGGAACTGGGGATACAAGGCCATGTGCAGTATGTGGACAGTTCGGGGATACAGAGTTTCGACCACCCCCCAACACACACACACACACACACACACACACAAACGAAAGTAGAAGGAACTCTCAAACACTGGTTGGTGACTCTAAAGTGCATCCTATCAAGATGACAAAGTTAATTATGTATGATAGTTTATGTACTCACTACAATAGGAATCCCCTGAAGATAGGGATTATGCTGTCTTCCCAGCAGCAACAATAGTGACTTACACATCACAGGCTCTTGGTAAATGTTTGTGACCACACTTGGGAATAGCAAACAAAGTGGCCGCCATTAGCTGCCCAGAGGGGTTCACGCAGAAAAAACAGGGAGACCGCGTGACTTTCTGGATGTAGTCCCTAGGCTGCTAGAAAAGTCTTTGTATCTGGACTGCAATAAGATGTTGGGACAAGGGCCTCATATCTCTGTAGACAAGACTAAGAAGGATGGCTGGGAAGATGGCCCAGTTATGTGGATTAGTAACTGCTTGAATATGCACTCAGAGGGTGAAAAATCGATGAATGTAAACATGATATGATGTCTCCAGAGGCCTGTGTTCAGCCCTACTTGTTTTTGTAACATTTTATCCTGCACACTGATGAGAACATCGTAGGTGATTCCTGCTCTAGATAGTGCAGTAAATCCTGTTTCAAGTTTAATAGCATTTTTAAAAATTTTTTATTGTTATGTTAATAAGTTTAATAGCATTTTTAATGTGACTATGTCACCTTGCTTAATTTAACTCCAGAACGCTTTTTAAAACATGTTCGTTTTCCATATAACATTGTTCATCACTGAATGGTCATGTCATGATTAAATTCAACACCTTTTTTTTCCCCATTTTTTTTTTTTTTTTAAGTAGGCTCCACACTCAGCGCAGAGCCCAGTGTGGGGCTCAAACTCCCAACTGTGAGATCAAGACCTGAGCCGAGATCAAGAGTCAGACTCTCAACCAATTGAGCCACCCAGGCGCCCCTCCATTTTTTAATTGGGTTAAATATACATGACACATAATTTACCATTTTAACTATTGGTAAATGTACAGCTCTATAGCATTAAATACATTCACACTGTTGTGCATCCATCACCAACATCTACCTCCAGAACTTTTTTCATTTTCCCAGCCTTGAAAGTCCATACCCATTAAACACGAACTTCTCATTCCCTCCCTCTCCTCCACCCCTAGCAATTGCCATAGTGCACTAAACTTAAACAGGGAATGTACCACTCCTGAATGATAAATAACGTGCAGAAAGAGACAGTTTAAAAATCATGGGGACAAACATCTCTATGGAACAGAAGTAGAATAATAATGCAGGAGAGAGCGTGCAGCCCATTGGTCAGAAGGGCTGTGAGCCTACAAACAGGCCATATAGACGGAAAATGGGGTGCCTATAGAGTAATAAAGAAGAAAAGTCCTCCACTGGAAACAGAAACCAGAGCCAGGCTTAGGACTGGAACCCACAGCCTAGGATGGCAAACTGGAGGGCAGCACGACACATCAGAACCCCAAACAAACCTACCGGTATGTGTTAAGCACAATACCATGGACATGCCCCTCCAAAGCTTCAGAAGACCTGGTTTTTACCAGGGACACATGAGTGACAGATTAAAGCAACCACAAAATCTTGGAAAAGAAAGTAAACGTGAAAGAAGAGAGAGAAAAGAAGGAAAAATATCTCCTACTCAAAATGAGCCTCTAAACCAAATTTCCAAAATAAGTAAAGAAATGTACTGCTAAAAATAAAGGCCAACCACAACAAAATAAAACATGAATTCACCTCATACAACATGAATTTTTAAGTGGTGTAATAAAGAATTTGTTGTGGGTATGCACGTGATGCTCCAAGAGTTAAGTTAAGGAAGCATAAACATCAAATGAACACAAATCATGAAATAAAGACAGAGAGGACTTCCACTGCCTACCATAGCTGAGGATGATCCCATTACCATAACTGAGGATGATCCCATTACATAGCTGAGAACAATCCCATTACCATAGCTGAGGATGATCCCATTACCATAGCTGAGGATGATCCCATTAGCATAGCTGAGGATAATCCCATTACCATAGCTGAGGATGATTTCATCAGCATAGCTGAGGATGATCCCATTAGCATAGCTGAGGACAGGACGATCCCATTAGCATAGCTGAGGACGATCCCATTACCATAGCTGAGGATGATTCCATTAGCATAGCTGAGGATGATCCCACTAGCATAGCTGAGGACAGGACGATCCCATTAGCATAGCTGAGGACGATCCCATTACATAGCTGAGGACGATCCCATTAGCATAGCTGAGAACAATGCCATTAGCATAGCTGAGGATGATCCCATTAGCATAGCTGAGGACGATCCCATTAGCATAGCTGAGGATGATCCCATGGGACCAATCTTCCGCACAGATCACAATTGTCAACCGGGAGACGGAGATCGAACAGAAACATCAGGTTCTGGGGCGCCTGGGTGGCTCAGTCGTTAAGCGTCTGCCTTCGGCTCAGGTCATGATCCCAGAGTCCTGGGATCGAGTCCCACATCGGGCTCCCTGCTCGGCGGGAAGCCTGCTTCTCCCTCTCCCACTCCCCCTGCTTGTGTTCCTGCTCTCGCTCTCTCTCTGTCAAATAAATAAATAAAATCTTTAAAAAAAAAAAAAAAAGAAACATCAGGTTCTGGTAGGGAGCCCATGCTCACGTGGAAAAGCTCCAGAGTGTCCCTGTTTTCACCACGTGTAGTTTGTGGGGAAGTGCAGTTGGGATGGTGTGGGACACTGGAGGGGTACTGGTCCAGTGAACCAGAGGACTGAATGTGGACACTGTGGCTGATGGAGTCAGGAGATGGGCAGAGGACTCCTGGAAGGAAAACAGTTGGAAAGGGGAATCTCTAATTTCTCCCTGCACACAACTTGGGTTTACCCCTACAGAGACAGGCATGGAGCAGATTAAAGGCAGCCCGGCTACACACAAAATTACTGGACTAATGTCGGGCTACCATACAAGAAACAGAGTGCAGTCAAATTGACTGCCTGCTACAACAATAGCAAGAACACTTATCAGAGAAAATCTGTATTTCTGAGTTCCCACAACTTAAATTCAGAATATCTAGGATAAAAACCAAAATTGCCCAACAAAGAATTGGGACTATAGGATGCATTTTTTAAAAAGAAGAAAAGAGGGATGCCTGGGTGTCTCAGTTGGTTAAGCGTCTGCCTGCGGCTCAGGTCAGGATCCAGAGGTCCTGGAATCAACTCCCGCATCCGCATCCGGCTTCTTGCTCAGCGGGGAGCCGCTTCTCCCTCTGCCTGCCCCTCCCCCTGCTCAGGCTCTGTCTCTCTCTCTCTCTCTGACAAATAAATAAATAAAATCTTAAAAAAAAAGGAAAAGGAAAAGAAAAAGAAAAAAAGACAATCAGTAGATACCAGATGAGTGAGATCCAACCAGACTGGCCTTTCCACAGATTGCAATTGCGTACGAGTGATATGATACAAGGATCTACCTGAGCATTGCACAAGACCGTCAACCGTCTTACCTTGTGTGATGTTTGTAGAATACCATATCTAGTGGCAAAACACATTATCCATGTGCACATGGTATATTCAACAGAGCCAAACATTGCTGGGCCATAAGATAAGCTTAAATTTATAAAGATTGAAATCTTGCTGGGTATATTTTCTTACTATCACAGAATTCAAAACCAATAGCTGTAAGATATAGAAAATTCCAATTATTTGGAAGTTAAGCAACATACTTCTAAATAACCCATGAGTCAAAATAGAAGCCAGAAAAGGAATTAGAAAGTATTTTGGATTAAATAATGAAAAAAACCACACAAAGTTTGTGTGATACATCTAAAACACAGTCTAGAGAAAAATTTTGCTTATATTGGAAGACCTAAAATCAATGATCTAAATTTCCATCTTAAGAAATTAGAGAAAGAAGAGAAATTAAAGCCAAAATAAGTAGAGATGAGGGAGTAATAAAAATAAGAGCATGAATCAATTAATAATAGAAACAAGAGCAGATATCAATGAAACATACTGTTAGAGAAAAAAAAATCATTCCTTTGGAAATTTAAGAAGTCCTAAATAAACGGAGAGACCATATTCATGATTTGTAAGACTCAGTATGGTCAGGATGTCAATTCTTCCCAAATTGACCCATAGATTTAAGGCAATCTTAATCAAAATTCTAGGAAGTTTTTCTGAAGAAATTGACAAGTTGATTTTAAAATTTGTGTAAGAATTCAAAGCACCTGGAATAGGCAAAACAATTTTTCGTATTTTTCCCATTTTATTTTCCCCCTTTTAACAAACATTATTTTTTAGAGTAGTTTTAGGTTCACAGTAAATCTGAACAGAAAGTACAGAGAGTTTTTACACAATTTGATTCTCCCCCCAACACAATTCCCCCACTAACAATGTCCCCTACCAGAGTGGTACATTTGTTAACAATTGACGATCCTACACGGACACATCGTTATCACCCAAAGTCCGTAGTTTACATTAGGGTTTACTCCTCGTGTTGTACCCTCTATGAGTTTGGACAAGTGTATGATGACATGTGTCCATCATTACAGTAACGCACAGAGTAGTTTCATGCCCTAAAAATCTTCTGTGTTTCTCCTATTCATCCCTCCCCCACAACCCTTGGTAACCCCAATCCTTTTACTTTCTCCATAGTTTTGCCTTTTCCAGAATATCATATAGTTGGAATCATACACAGTATGTAGCCTTTCCTGATTGGCTTCTTTTATTTAGTAACATGCATTTAAGACTCCAACCTGTCTTTCCATAAATTTGATCACTCATTTATTTTTCACACTAATACTCCATTTATTATCCATCCATTGTCTGGATGTACCACAGTTTTATTATTCATTCACCTACTGAAAGATAATTTTGGTTGCTTCCAAGTTTTGGCAGTTATGAGTAAAACTGCGACAAACATTTGTGTTCAGATTTTTGGGTAGAACATATGTTTTAGCTTTTTTGGGTAAATACAGAAAAGCGTGACTGCCGGATCATATGGTTTGAATATGTATAGTTTTATTAAAAACTGCCAGACTGTGTTCCAAAGTGGCTGCACCATTTTGCATTCCCACCAGCAGTGAGTGAGAGTTACTGTTGCCCCAGATCCCTGTCAGCATTTGGTGTCATCCATGTTCCAGATTTTGGCCATTGTAACAGATGTGTCCTAGGATTTCATTGTTGTTTAAATCTGTAATTCCCCTAATAACATATGATATGACTCATCTTTTCATATGCCTATTAACTTTTAAAAAGAAGAAAAACAAATGGAGAATTTGTATTATTTAATTTCAAGACTTAGTACAGAATTCAAGGCAGCATGGAATCAACGTATTGACATACATACATCTAGATCAGAGAGACAAAATAGAGAGTGTCTGGAAATCCAGTCTCACGTATATGGCCAACTGATTTGTGACCAAAAAGAATATTCTTAAAAAAAAAAAAAAAGATTTTATTTATTCATTTGAGAGAGAGACAGAGAGCACAAGCAGGGGAAGGGGCAGAGAGAGAGGGAGAAGCAGACTCCCCACTGAGCAAGGAGTCCGTCGCGGGACTCGATCCCAGGACCCTGAGATCATGACATGAGCCGAAGGCAGATGCTTCACGAACTGAGCCACCCAGGCATCCCCAAAAAGAATATTCTTTACCTCTAATGATGCTGGTACAACTAGATATCTATATGAAAATAAATGAACCTTGATCTTTACCTTAGACCACATTAAAAATAAATGTAAAATTGGGTGCCTGGGTGGCTCAGTCATTAAGCGTCTGCCTTCGGCTCAGGTCATGATCCCAGAGTTCTGGGATCAAGCCCGCATCGGGCTGTCTGCTCAGCGGGAAGCCTGCTTTTCCCTCTCCCACTCCCCCTTGTGTTCCCTCTCTCGCTGTGTCTCTGTCAAATAAATAAATAAAATCTTAAAAAAAATAAAAAATAAAAAAATAAATGTAAAATTTATCATAGACCTAAATGCAACAAAAAAATGATAAAGCTTCCAGAAGAATACATAGGAGAAAAATCATCGTGACTTTGTATTATTAGGCAGTGTTCATTTAAAGAGAACACAGAAGTCAAGCTATGGAAAAAATATTAATAAAATAAACTTCATCAAAGTTACATAATTTGCTTTTTTTTTAAAAAAGATTTTATTTTTTTGAGTAATCTCTACACCCAATGTGGAGCTTGAACTTAACAACCCCGAAATCAAGAGTCGCATGCTCCATCGACTGAGCCAGCAAGGCGCCCTCCTAATTTGCTTTTTATTTTTTAATTTTTTTAAAGACTTATTTATTTATTTTAGAGAGACAGAGAGAGAGAGAGAGAGAGAGAGAGAGAGCATGAGCGGGGAGAGGGGTAGATGGAGAGGGAGAGAGAGAATCCTTCAGTAGACTCCACACCCAGCACAGAGCCCAATGTGGGGCTTGATCTCACAACCTGATATTGTGATCTGAGCCTAAATCAAGAGTTGGACGCCTAACCAACTGAGCCACCCAGGCACCCCCATAATTTGCTTTTAAAAAGACAGTTAAGAAAATGAAAAGACAAGCTACAGAGTGGGGGAAAACATTTGAAAAAGCATATATCTGACAAGGGATTTTTATCCAGAATATATATAACCAATAAATATATTAAGACATGTAAAGCATCATTAAGTGTCAGGAAATACATGAATTAAAACTGCAAGGAAACACACATGCACTGCAGTGGCTAAAATTTGGAAGGCCAACAATATCAAATGTTGGCAAGGATATGGGGCAAATAGAAATCTCATACATCATGTTTAGAGTGTAAAATGAGGCAGCGACTTTGGGAAGCAGTTAAGCAGGGCTTTGTAAAGCTAAATATACACTTACCACTTGATCCAACAAAGCCACTCCCAGGTATTTACCCAAGAGAAATGAAAATATGTCCACACAAGGACATAAGTGAATGTTCATACCAGTATTGTTTATAATAGCCCCAAACTGGGATCATCCCAAGAGTCTATTCAATAAATGAATGAATGAATGAACAAGTTATATCCATACTGTAGAATATCACTCAGCATTAAAAAGGGAACAAATCACTGATACATGTAGCAACATGGACGCATCATAAAAATGTTATGCTGAGTGAAGGAAGTTAAAAGCAGAAGACTATAATGCACGATTTCTTCTCTCTGAAGTTCTAGAAAAGGCAAATGTTACTAACAGAAAGCAGAGTAATTGTTGCCTGAGGCTGAGTCCGGGATGGATTGGTTACAAAGGGGCATCGGGGAATTTGGGGTGGGGTGGGTTATTAGAAAGGCTTCGTGTCTTGCATGTGGTGGTGGTTACAAGACTTTACAGTTGCCAAAACCTGCCAATTTAAAATGAGTGATGTAAACTATACCTCACTAAACTGGGGAAAAAATAGAGTGAGAAAAAGAACAGTGGATATAAAATTGTTGACTGTTAAGAAATGAAAAATATAGACTTTTAAATATTAAATACAAAATTAGAACAAATTGTAAAATGGATGCTATAAGAAAATTAGTCAGTTGGACAATAGTAATGAAGAATTTACCCAGAACTCAAACTAGTGAAATAAAGGGTTTTTTGTTTGTTTTAAGGAAAGAACAGTTAAGAGACATAAAGGACAGATTCAGAGACTACCCTACGTATTTTAGAAATTTCATAAAAAGAGCAGAAAAGGAATAACAGGAAATAAATATTTCATAAGATAATCACTGAGAAATTTCTAGATTTGTAGAAAGACAGGATCTTTCGAGCAGTTCACTCCGAGCTCTAACCAGGGCAAATAAAAATAAAACCTCACCCACACACATGGCTGTGAAATGGCAGAACACCAAAAATAAAGAGAACATCTTTGAGCTAACACATTAAAAAAAAAAAAAAAAAATAGATTACCACAAAGCTCTAACACCCTGCCATCAGACTTCTAATCAGCAGTAATGAAGTATCATTTTCAAAGGGGCCAAGGCAGAATAATTACCAACTTCAAACTTTGAACACGGTCATTCCTCAAATGAGAGTGCAAAACCAGGACCTTTTCTGCTTTTCAAAGACTAAGAGTTTACCAACTAAGATCTGAAGGAGTAAATTAAGAATGTTCTTCTACATAAAAAAAAAAAAAAAAAAAGACTGTTCTCTTTGGCAAGAAGAGGAACCCTAGAGAAGACGGGATAGGGAAACGCTGGTGAGTCCAGAAACAGGTCATTTGATGGAAGTAGCTATTGACTGGGAAAAATGACTGTTCTGTGTTTTAAAATAAAAGTTTCCATAACAAATGGGTGTTGGAGCCTCTTTCCATTCCGGAGGAGAAGAATGCCACCAAATAGAACAGCGTCAGACTCTAGAAAAAAATTTAGATCGATGCACGTCACAAAATGCCAGGAGCACCACGGACACACAAAAATCCCTTATGTGACAAATCGAGTCTGACTGAGCTTATGGAATTTTGGTGGTTCTCTGGCTATACCACCGTCGTGGGGAGGGGTCTCTGTATAATCCGCACGTGGGGCTTCACTCCACCCACCCCCCGCAAGTGTCGTTATTAATGTGATATTTTTCTTTGGCGTTTACAATGTCCCCTAAGCTCAGCGAAGCCTTTGGACATTGGATACAGAATTGAATGGTGGAATTCATGTTTAGTACATCTGCAGTGTTGATTTAAGTATTGATGCTATACGAGAGGAAAGGGTGCGACTGCCTTTTACCTGCGTAATCTTCAGTCTCCTGCCTCTGTGGCAGAATCACTTGTTAAAACTTATTTTTGCTACCTTTGTTATTATTGTGTCTCATGAATTTCCCTGTTTCTTAATTTTTTACTGAATATCGCACATACAGAAGAGGGGGAAGAACACAAAAATTTCAGCTCAGCCCATTACCACTTACTGAGCAAAATCATGTAACCACCTCCCGCTTCTAGAAATAGAACATCAGCCGCACCCAAGAAACCGCTGAGTGGCTCCTCCTTCCTCCCAAAGGGCTGCAAGCCCTTAGTTCTATCACAATCATTTATTTTCTCCTGTTCTTGTACTTTTACGTATATGCAATCCTATACTACGTGTTCTTCTGTGTCTGGCTTTTTTCCACTTACTCATGTGTTTGTGAGATTCATCCCTGTTTGCGGTGTGTTTATTTGTATTGCCAAATAGTATTATGTTGTATGCATATTCCATAAAATATCCAGTCTTCCGTTGGTGAATTGTACACATCTTTGGTGAACATGTGAATGCATTTCTACAGGGTTGTAACTCAGGTCGATTTTCTGGGGCATCAGGTACACATAGGCTCAGCTTCAGTTGACAATGTTGGTTTTTCAAATGTGGTTTTGCCAATATTTGCACCCATCGACAATGTCTGAGGGTTCCAGGTACTCTACCTTCTCGGTGAGATTGGTTGTGCCAGGATTTTATTTTATTTTATTTTTTAACAGATTTTATTTATTTATTTGACAGAGAGAGACACAGCGAGAGAGGGAACACAAGCAGGGGGAGTGGGAGAGGGAGAAGCAGGCTCCCTGCTGAGCAGGGAGCCCGATACGGGCCTCGATCCCAGGAACCTGGGATCATGACCTGAGCCGAAGGCAGACGCTTAACGACTGAGCCACCCAGGGGCCCCAGTGCCAGGATTTTAAATGGGACCATTTTAGTGGGTGTATAGTGGCAATTTTAATTTACATTTCTTTCATTACTAATAAGGTTGAATCCTTTTTCATGTATTTATTGTCATTTGAGCATCTCTTCTTTGAATGTCACTTCAAGTTTCTTACCCACTTTTCTTTTACCTTGTTTATTGTCTTACTGATTTGAAAGAGCTCTTTATAACATCCTGGACACAAGCCCTCTGTCAGTTACATGTGTTGTAAATATCTTCTCCCATGGTGTTGTTTTAACATATTTTCCAATCACTTTTGATCATTTTTCAAAACTTTTCCATTCAAAATAATTTCAGACTTATGTAAAAATTGCCATTCTACAAAGAACTCTCATATACCCTTTACCTAGATTGGACGAATGTTAATATTTTAACATATTTTTTTCTATCGTTTCTGTCTCTTTTCTGAACCATTTGAAAATAAGCATTTAGTTTAGCCCTATACTTTAGTGTGTATTTCCTAAAACACAAAGACATTCTCTTACATAACTACAGTACCATGATAAACATTAGGAAATTTACACAAATTCTGTGGATCTTATTCAAGCCTCACCAATTGTAAGAATGTTGTTTATAGCAAGAGAAAACAATGTTTTTGGTACTGGTTCTAATCCAGGATCTTCATGCCTTATATTTTAGTTACCATGTCTTTTTACAGTCCCTTAATCTGTACTCCTCATGCTTTGTATTTTATGGTATTAACATTTTTAGTATTTTACTTTAATTTCAATATAGTTAACACACAGTGTAATATTAGTCTCATTCAACACTTCCAATATCACCCTGTGCTCATCATGACAAGTGCCTTCCTTAATCCCCATCTCATGTATCCCCTATTCCCCCCCACCCACCTCCCCTCTGGTGATCATCAGGGTGTATTCTACAGTAGTAATCATACTATTGCGTATTTAGCCCCAAAATACAAAAACACTATTCAAAAAGATACATGCACCCTTATGTTTACAATAGCTGATTTATGGGCAGCCCAAGTGTCCATTGATAGATGCATGGATAAAGAAGATGTATACAATGGGATATTACACAGCCATAAAAAAGAGTGAAATCTTGCCCTTTGCAACAACATGGATGGATCTAGAGAGCATTATGCTAAGTGAAGTAAGTCAGTCAGAGAAAGACAATTATCATATGATTTCACTCATATGTGGAATTTGAGAAACAAAATAAACAAGCAAAGAAAAAAGAGAGAGATAAACCAAGAAACAAACTCATGATATCAACATTTTAAAAGATATTAAAACTGCTGTTTTATAGAATATCCCTTGAGTGGATTTATCTGATGTTTCTTTATAATTTGACCCGAAATCATCCATTTTTGGCAGTAATTACACAAAAGTGATGATATCCTTCTCATATATTGCACTATATTGCATATACTTACTATATTTATTTATTATATTGCATATTATCAGGAAGACATGACAACAGATTGTCCCAATACTGGTGAAATTGACTTTGATCACACTGACTAAGGAACATACTGACAATTTTCTCTACTGTAAAGTTGTGAGATTTTCCCCTTTGCAATTGATAACTATTCTGTGGAAAGACACTTTGAGACTATGTAAATGTTGTGTTTCTCAAAAAACTTCTACCCACTAGTTTTAGCCACCCCTGATTCTTGCCTAAATCAATTATTACTACAATTCTAATTCCATCATTCCTTCTACTTTCATTAACTGTTATTCTATTGTAAGAAATACTTTTCCATTCTCCCCTTCATTCATCCATTCATTCATTCATTCACTCGTTTTTATTGGTATTAATTTATGGATTTTTATTTCCTTCAGTAGGTTATAATCCATTACTAACATTGACTCTAAGTTTTAAACTGTTCCCACTTTTCCAATAGAGTCTCTTAAAGCTGGCTGTGTACCCTTTTGAAATTTCTCCATCATTTTTTGAGCAATTCCTTACTTTCCTGAATAATAAGATATTCTATATTTGCCTTCCATTTTCCCAATTTCAGATCTGGAATGAACTTATTTATCCAAGGAAACTTTTTTTTTCTTTTTTGTTTTTAAAGATTTATTTATTTGAGAGAGAGAAAGCAGGGGGAGGGGCATTAGGAGAGGGGGAGAGAGAGAATCTCAAGCAGACTCCCCACTGAGCATGGAGCCCGACATGGGGCTCAATCTCATGACCCTGAGATTGTGACCTGAACCAAAATCAAGAGTTCGATGCTTAATTGACTGAGCCACTGAGGCACCCCAAGACTTTTTTCTTTATAATGATAAATATATTTAGAAATCAAGATCTTTGTACTAAGTGTGATTATTGTTGCTGGACTATCATTGCTTTTCACTCTTAGTGGACAGAGTTAGGGAAGATAGATGGTAGATTGAAAGATAGATGATAGATAGATGATAGATAGATGACAGATTGATAGATCAATAGATAGATATATAGATAGATAGATGACAGTAGATCAATAGATTGGTAGATCAATAGATGGATAGATGATAGAGACAGACAGATAATCTAGACCATGAATTCTTACTGATTCTTCCGATTCCATGATACTATAATACTCAATTACACTCCAGTAAATACCAACTCTCCCTACATTCACACTTGTAATTGCTTTCTTGAACAGTAAGAAACCTAGTTCCCACTCTCTACTACATATTTACTTACTGCTTGATCTCAGAATATTCCAGAATATAAAAAAAAATCCTTTTAGTTAGTTGTTAAACTAAGCCACACCAAATTTCCCATCAAAGTTCAATCTTTCTTTGCGATTTTTTGTGTTCAGTCTGAGGATATATAGTCAACATACTTTATTTAAAAATTACTTGGTTTATTGTTCTCAGTGTGGTTCTGTTATTACTTTGAAATACCGATAAGTTGATTTGTTTCACTTTGTATACCTTTTAGGGCTTTCTAACATCTTTGTTGATCTTTAAATTTATTATATGTGTGAAACATTAACACAGTTGCAAAAGTCCAAAATACAGAAAAAGCAACACTCACTATCCCATTCCTTCTGTGCTGTGCCCACCACCCGGTCCTTTTCCATCTGCTCTGCCCCCATCTCCCATCATTATCCTGTCTCTTAACTTTCTAGTTTATCCCTTCCATAGTTCTTCATGCACAAATAAGTACATTTATGTGTATCTCTTGTTCTCCTTCCTTTTTACACAACAGGAAACATACTGTAGCTAGTCTTTATCCATTTACTTTTTTATTTTAACAGTCTTGGAAATCACTTCATTTCAGTTCACAGCGCTCTTCTTCATTCTCTTATGTCTTTACAGCTGCCTAGTACCCCACTGTGACTACAGACTGAAGACTTTCCTATGTATGTGTATCTATGTTGTCTCAAATAAGTTGCAGTTACAAACAATGGTTCATGAGTCACCTTTTGCATGTGTACTTTCTGCATCCTTGGGGTTGTATCTTGCAGGTAAATTCTTACAGGTGAGATTGCTGGGTCATTAAGGAAATGCACACATCATTTTTTTAGATACGGCCAAATCTCAAACAATTTTGGCAAACTATCCTAAAAAATTATCAATTCCATCTGGGTCTTCATTTTCTTTTCATAGAGGTTTATAAAATCATATTTTGTATTTTTAAAAATTTCTTCTGTTTCCATGTTGTTTTCCCTCTTGTCGTATCATATTTTGAATGCCATTTTGTGTTTTTTCCTTCCTCTCCTTTTTTCAATTAGGCTGGCTAATGCCTTGTTTGTTTTGTTCATTTCTTTAAAAAGATTTTGATGTAGCAATGAATTTACTGGTTTTCTACTCTCTGTCTCATTAATTTACACATTTATCTTTATTTTACCCCTCTTTGTCCTCTCATTTAGTTGACTTTATTGTTCTTCTTCTAACTTTAGGAGTTGAAAATGTAATAAACTCATTTTCATTCTTTCTTTTGCATTGTTGTGTTTAAGGCAATGATTTCTGTGGTAACCGACTTGTGCGTATCTTCTAGATTCTCATGTGGAGTGTTTTCATTGTCATTGCGTTTTAGA
Organism: Phoca vitulina; assembly: GCF_004348235.1. Lineage (NCBI taxonomy): Eukaryota > Metazoa > Chordata > Mammalia > Carnivora > Phocidae > Phoca > Phoca vitulina. The sequence goes on from NW_022589747.1 coordinate 4,672,558, forward strand.
AGTTGTGTACTTTCTGCTTGTATTTCCCCTTTCACCCAATAGTTGTCTAAAAGGATTTTTTGTTTTTGTAATTTCCAGGTAGATGAGGGAAGAGCCTTTTGTTTATTTTGTGATAAATTTCTAATTTTATTACCTTGCAATCAGAGAGTGTTGTAATATTTCTACCTTATGGACCTTTATGGTGTTTTCTTTATAACCTAATATATGATTATTTTGGTCAGTGTTGCATGTGTGCTTAAGAAAAGGTTTATTCTCTATTGTAAGGATGTAAAAGATGACATGTAAATAAGATCCACCTATTGATTGTGTCATTTAGATCTTTTATATCCTTACTTATTTTTTGTCCACTTGGTCTGCCTTTTATTAAAATTGAGTGTTGGGTTCTCCCACATTAGAATGTTCCTGCCTCCTTGCACCTCCTATAGTTTCCACTTTATAAAGATGTCTCCTATGTTACTTGGCCTGTAGATGTTCATAACTGTTACATCTTCTTTGTGAATAGCGGTGTCCTTAGTCAAGTGCCCTGACACCAACAAGTGTCCTTATTAGTCAAGTTTAGTGCTTCTTGGCTTGAATTATATTTTGCTGACCTCATGATTGCAACCTCCACACTCTTGTTTCCATTTTCCTGGTAGAAAAAGAAAATCCCTTTATTTTTAGTCTTTCTGAGTCACTCACTTTTTTGGTGGTAAGGGAGGGGTTCTTGTGTACCAGACTTGTATCTTGTTTCATAAGCCAAGTTTAAAATATTTTTTAATGAGTCAATTAAGCCCATTCACAATTATTAATAGGACAATTATGCTTGGTCTCAACTCTGTCATATTATTTTGGTTGTAATTACACTGTGTAATACCTTTGTTATTTCTTTGCATGATATTTTGTCTCTATACTTTTATTTTTATATAGTTTTACTATTTGAGAACATTTGTATTGTGCGTAAACTTTTATTAACTGGTTAATTTCATTTTTAATCCCCTCATTTGACTCCCATCTGTTTAACTAACAATCAATGAGACTATTGTACTTTCCTCTTTCCTTCCCCCTTCTCAGCCCCTTTGATTAAGGCTTAGATCTACAATTAAAATGTATTAAATGCTCACTACCTGACAGCTTGCGAAGTCTGCCTTGGTTATCTTTTGGTAAGAGGAAGCTTATCTTCTAGAAGATCAGCCAAGAAGGCTTCATGGGAATAGCATTTCCTGATTTATACATGCTTCAATCTTTTTCTACAATTCTATTTGAGGAATAGCTTGGTTGAATACAAAATACTTGGTCTGCATGTTCCTTCCTTGACTTCTTAAAAATGCAGCTCCATTATTGCTTGACTTGGATTTTTCCTTTAAGCTACATGATTATATTGTAATTGTAATTATATTGTCCTTGAAGTTATTTGATCTTTTGGCCTGGAGGCCTTGGGCTCTCTTCTTTATGTTTTAAGTCAATAATTTCATTAGAATATGTGTCAGAGCTGATGGTTTTGGATCAATATTCACAAGTACCTGCTGGGTCTTTTTAGTACAAAGATTTAGGTTTTCCTTCATTTCTTGAAAGTTTTATTGAGTTATGGTTTTAAATAGTAATTCTTTTCCACTGTTTTCTTTTTCCTCTTCAGGGACTTAAATTGCATATAGAAGCTGCATCTTCTTTGTATCTTCCATTTCAATGACTTTCTGACTCGTTCCCTACCTTCTTTGTCTTGTTTTTTTTTTTTTTAAGATTTTGTTTATTTATTTGACAGAGAGAGACACAGCGAGAGAGGGAACACAAGCAGGGGGAGTGGGAGAGGGAGAAGCAGGCTTCCTGCTGAACAGGGAGCCTGATGTGGGGCTTGATCCCAGGACCCTGGGATCATGACCTGAGCCGAAGGCAGATGCTTAACCGACTGAGCCACCCAGGCGCCCCTTCTTTGTCTTGTTTTGATTATCTTTACTATTGTCCTGTTTCTTCTTTGTCCTTATTTAATTTTTACACGAATCCCTTCTTCCTTGGGAACTTTTTAGTCTATATTACTGATGTGATTTGATCTTTTTTTTTTTTCTATTCTCTTCCTGAAATTCTCATTTTATTTCTTTCAAGGTTCTGCCCAAGGTTAATTTTAGCTATTCTGACTGGTGTGAGGTGATATCTCATTGAGGTTTTGATTTGGATTTCCCTGATGCCGAGCGATGTTGAGCACTTTTTCATGTGTCTGTTGGCCATTTGGATGTCTTCTTTGGAAAAATGTCTGTTCATGTCTTCTGCCCATTTCTTGATTGGATCATTTGTTCTTTGGGTGTTGAGTTTAAGAAGTTCTTTATAGATTTGGGATACTAGCCCTTTATCTGATATGTCATTTGAAATATCTTCTCCCATTCTGTCAGTTGTCTTTTGGTTTTGTTGACTGTTTCTTTTGCTGTGCAAAAGCTTTTTATCTTGATGAAGTCCCAATAGTTCATTTTTGCCCTTGCTTCCCTTGCCTTTGGCAATGTGTCTAGGAAGAAGTTGCTGCCGCTGAGGTCGAAGAGGTTGCTGCCTGTGTTCTCCTTTAGGATGTTGATGGACTCCTGTCTCACATTTAGGTCTTTCAACCATTTGCAGTCTATTTTTTGTGTGTGGTGTAAGGAAATGGTCCAGTTTCATTCTTCTGCATGTGGCTGTCCAATTTTCCCAACACCATTTGTTGAAGAGACTGTCTTTTTTCCATTGGACATTCTTTCCTGCTTTGTCGAAGATGAGTTGACCATAGAGCTGAGGGTCCATTTGTGGGCTCTCTATTCTGTTCCATTGATCTGTGTGTCTGTTTTTGTCCCAGTACCATACTGTCTTGATAATGACAGCTTTGTGATAGAGCTGGAAGTCCGGAATTATGATGCCGCCAACTTTGCTTTTCTTTTTCAACATTCCTCTGGCTATGCGGGGTCTTTTCTGGTTCCATACAAATTTTAGGATTCTTTGTTCCATTTCTTTGAAAAAAGTGGATGTATTTTGATGGGGATTGCATTGAATGTGTAGATTGCTCTAGGTAGCATTGACATCTTTACAATATTTGTTCTTCCAATCCATGAGCATGGAACGTTTTTCCATTTCTTTGTGTCTTCCTCAATTTCTTTCATGAGTATTTTATAGTTTTCTGAGTACAGATTCTTTGCCTCTTTGGTTAGATTTATTCCTAGGTATCTTATGGGTTTTGGTGCAGTTGTAAATGGGATAGACTCCTTAATTTCTCTCTCTTCTGTCTTGTTAAATCCATTATTTCTTTAGAGAAAAGTGTTGATGGTGGATGATTTTATGCAAATATTTTTATAATTTGGCAAAAAATTTACCCAGGTCCCTTCCATTCTATTCATCCTTTCCTGCAGTTTGCAGAGTAAATATCCTGTGTTTGTAACTTCAGATCAACAGACAGAACATTCTTTCTGATAGTTAGAATTCACATAACAAAATCCCTAAAGGGGGAAAATCACTTTAAGTAAATTGTGCTCAATTGTCTCTCCTGTACTTTTCGCTCTCCTATCTGGGCCATTACAGACCCATCTGATGTACTTTAAAAGCCAGTGCTGATGGATAGAGCTCATGGATGATGAATATTCATCCCAGCAACCAAACCAGAAATCCAGGCAGCAAAGCTACAGTTCTACAAGCACTATGTGTCACATGGGCCAGCACAGGGATTTGATGTTCTAAGGAAATGCTCTGTTTCTTAGAATTGCTCTCTCTGTGTATGTGTGTCTTGCTCTGTCTTTGTCTCTCTCTTTCTCTCTCATATCCTCACTCTCTGTGTATTTTAATATACACCATTTGAACATCGGGGCAAATGAATTAATAAAATTGTGTAAAGCAGGGGATCTTTATAAGGATGGTAAAGCGTTTTCCAGACATCAGCTGGTGAATCCTAACTTCCTGATGAGCTTTCTACACAATGAAAACAAAATGCAAAGAGAGAGAGAAATATCTAGAACTTGGCATGTCACCTAGTATCAACATTAGTATGAATTCAGCCTCGGCAATCTTATTTTCTATGGCAGCATCTATGATAACAGTCTTATTTTCTTAATCTAGTCAATTTGGAGTTCAAAAAGGCATAAAGTTGGAATCATATTCTATATTAAATAAACTGCCTTTATTATAAAAAATAAAATTACAAAGGAAATGCAGATGTCCAAAATAAATGTTCAGCCACATTGGTGATTAAAAAATCATTTAAAAAGTAATAAACTATTATTTGCTCATCACAATGACAAAGGCTAATCCTGTTGCCAACAGATGAAGACAACAGGTCCTCTCACATGTGGCTCGTGGCAAAGCTGATGTCCCAGGACATTCTGGTGGGTGACTGACAATGTACATCAAAGAGCCTTGCCATATTTTATATGGCTGGACCCAGCAATTTCATTTCCAGGCTCTCATTTTAAAGAAATAATCATGAATATAGGATATTCATTGCATATTCCTATTGATAGCAAGAAATGAGTAAGTAAGCAAGTAAATAAAAGCAGTCTAAAACCCTCATCTCTCCCCAAAGGGAGAATAGTTAAATATTGATGCACATTGTGTGTTGTAGTTGGTTAGTTTTTGTTTTTGTTTTTGTTTTTTGCACATTGTCTGCTCAGTTCCTCCAAGGACCTGGCTGTTTCCCTCTGTCCCTGCACCCCACACCAGCACCACTGCTTAGAGTTTTCCACCTGACAACCTGCTGGCAACTCCACCACGAATGTCATGGCATTCATGCCCACTGTTTCAGGGGAGGCGGTCTCTGCTCCAGCCACAGGGAGGTGAACCAGTGGGATGGCACCCTTCTGCCTTCCCCATGCCCTCTACCCCTGACCTCCTCCATGGACCACCTCTAGACTCATCTATGCCACCTGAAATTGTCAATGTTCAACTGATTGTTTGGGTTTTTTTATACCCAGAAAAACAGCAATTTCATGAGGTTCAACTTGACAGGAAACTCTCCCTCATTCCTTCCCACTTCTTGTCAGACACTCACTTCTTGTTGGGTTGTCAATCTGACTTCGCTAACTTTGCACTTTGCTGTGAGGTGTTCGCTCTGCTGGTAACTCCTCAACACCCAGCATAAGACAGAAAAAGAGTGGGGAACCGACACCAGCTCAGAGATCCGTAGGAGGCAGTCTTGAGGACCACCAGGAGTGCAGACAAAGAGCTGGAAGGACAGGCATGCTCCCCTGGTGACAAGGGAAGGGGGGGTCTCTGAGGACCACAGGCCAGGAAGGGTTCGGTCAGTGATGATGGAGGGATGAAAATGTTGGGATAAGGAACTCAGGCTTAGTAGATCTGTCAACACAGAGAAGAAATGTGGGGAAAGGTGTTTCATTATTTTGGTACAGAGTTAATGAGACCAGAGCAGACTCCAATGAGGAGGACATGACAGAGCTGCAGTGTTGGGGCTCCAGGGTCTGTGTGAGGCTAGAATATGGGATTGGAGAAAAAGGGAGACATGGATGATAATTCTCAGAAAAATCCGCAGGAATTGTGGGCTACTTGAAAATTATAACTGAGGGACCAGGAAGAGAAAAAAAACCTATAAAACTGGAATTTCAGTGGTGCCACTGATGTAAATGGGCAATTTGAGGTAGAAATGTTATTTTCATAGGCTTCGATGAGCTTTCTTGCTAAACTCAGTGTGATATGTGGTGGTCAGTTTTCTATCAATCCGCTTATATGTGGGATCAAAAAAACGAACAACAGAAGCAGACTCATAAAAAGAGAGAACAAATTGGTGGTTACCAGAGTGGGGAGGCATTGGGGGCGATGGGTGAGGTAGGCTATTGGGATTAAGAGGAGCAAACTTCCAGTTATTCCAGAAAGAAGTCATGGGAATGTAACATAGAGCAGAAGAAATGTAGTCGATAATATCGTCATATTTGTATGATGACAGATGGCAACTAGCCTTAAGGTGGGGATCATTTGGTAGTGCAGAAAAACATGCAGTCACTGTCAGGTACCTGAAACTAATAGAACATCGTATGTCAATTATGTTTGAAACACATAGTTTCCTTCCTATCTCTATTTGAATCTGTTTATATCTATCTATATTTATCTCTATTATCTATCTTATCTATGTATCTATCTACCTATCTTACCTATTTATCTATCTCTCTATAATCTATAATCTATCCTATCAGTTTTTATTCTCAGATAGATAGAAAAAAGGTTTCCTATCTACCTCTATTTGAATCTATTTATATCTATTTATCTCTATTTTTATCTATTTATCTCTATTATCTATCTTATCTATATATTTATCTACCTATTTTATCTCTCTCTCTCTCTCTCTCTTAATCATCTATAATCTATCCTACCAGTTTTCTTTCTTGAATAGGACCTTCACTGACACAACAAGTTCAATTATTCCAGACAAATTCGGGTCCTATCTCTCTTTCACAGACGAGACATGTTTTTCTTCCTCCCCGGGTTCAACGGTGGTTCTCTGTGTGACCGTCAGTGACACCCCTTCCCACAGTCACTACGTTCTAACTGGAAGAGGATGTGACAAGACTCTCTAAAGAAGGAAAAGGTGATGGAGGGCCTGGGCCCTAGAAGCTCCCACACCTCCTCTCTGCTCCCTGTCACTCGGGGTTACCCTAAGTCCATCACCACACCCAGCCTATACCCTCCTGATGGATCTCACACTGTGCCTTGCTGAGGAGGGTTCCATTCATTTTAGGCAAAGCCTGAGTGACACTGCATTTTTGTCTCCATTCCCCTGTTAGCCACGCGGGAAGACTTGGAAGAATAACATCTTAATGGCTTGGAAACTGTTCCCAACAGAATGATCTGAGAGAGGATTTTTCAGGGGTTACATCACTAAATGACCAAACAAAGACACAGTGTCTGGCTACCACCCACATGACTCTACTGTGAGCCATGTTTCATAATGATGTAGCGAGATTTAGACACACCTCTTTTATAAGTGGTAGAAAGAATATTAGCATAGAAATGAAAGCCTGGACCTCAGAACCAGGAAGCCAGCAAAGAATCTTAAAAACAGAGCAAAATTTCCTTAATAAGAGTAGTTGAAATGCACTGGGCCATTAGGCACGTAGGGCACATTGCCTCACATGACCCTCATGGGATCCCTACGGATGAGTCCCCTATTGTCCTCCTTTTACACAAGGGGACACTGGAGGCTCCAAGAGGCTGGCTCTTCTGACCAGCTCCCGGAGCGAGGCATGGCGATGAAACGCAGGTACATGTGATTCCAGAGTCCCTGCTCTCTGCTGTCGATTCTGATTAAGCACAATTGAGTTGAATTAAAGGCTGGAGTATAGAAAGTAGTCTACCAGTGAAGTGATGTTGCATTTCTCCACAGATAGTACGTTGATCAGAGATTTTAAAAGTATAATCTTGAAATTTCTAAAAAGCCTTGTTGAATAGATAAAGAGAATTGATTTGAATTAAACATAACTCCGTTGCCTTTAAGGGTATTTACAAGGGTCTTTGTTTCTTTAATGGGTTACATACTCTGCGCCCTGGCTGTCTCCAGTCAGCCGGGTTTAGTAATGAATTCCTCTTTTTTGCTTAAAGGACCCAAATGACTATATAGAGCTTGTCTGTGGCCCTATTTGCTCCTCTGTGGGAAATCATGCCTTCCACCCTTGTCCTTGCACATCACACAGTGTCCTTCCTGTCGATCCTCACGGAGGTGAGAAACAGTTCACACCGGGGTGCTGATGGGGGCTTACAGCCCATCCTCTGGGCTGAGGGAGCACTGCAGAACAGACACCTGGCAAAAGTCGCTAACACTCCTAGGGACTGGACTGTCAAGTTAATATTTTAGGAACATACAAAAGCACAGTCCTTTCCTGGAATAATCTGTGGCTCAGCCCAATATCTTCGCTCATGTCCTTTATGGCACAATTTTGCATCTGGTTTTGGATGGCTCTGTTAGACTCACCCTGTCTCCTCACATACTCTAGACTTCAGTTACACCCAACTTATGCTCGCAGAAGTCACAACACTGCTTCATGCCCGTGGGCCTTTGCTATCTCCTCTGCCAAAACTGGTTTTTCCCCTTCACCTCTTGTTCCTTCCTCGGGTCCCGGGGAAATGGTAGATCCAGCAGATTCTGGCAAAAATTGACTGAGAGCGGTCCAAAGTATCCACAGTGACTCCATAACATATTATTGTGAATTTCAAAATTAGGTGGGTCCAAGAGGCAATGCAATATATTTTTGCCCACATTGGAGGAGGCAGTGGATTTAGACCCACACGTGGAACCCTGTCTTCTGGATAACGAATGAAGCACTACAAGGACGGTGGTCTTGTCCCAGAATGCCCGAGCTTCTGCATCACAGACTCAGCCTGCTTTAGTCTTGCTGCCTTTGTTTGTACCTCTCTGTCCCTGCTCCCCATCATATCAAGGCCTCCTGCCTAGTAAACACTGCTCCCTGCTCAAACCACACACATACATACTCAGAGATCATGGTGCCCCCGCCCCAATCATGGTTTTAGAAATGAACACTCATCTTCTTAGAAACTCTTCACCCAAACAGCCTCATCTTGCCAGTGGGGTTGCCAATGCTGGGCCAGCCTCTCTGTCCCCAAATCTGTGTCACCATACTCACTCTCATTTGTGCTGCCTGCCCCCACACTCAAATCTCCTGAGACTGAATATACAAAGGGACAATGGGCACAAGGTATATAAAAACACAACCCTGACCCACACCTGCAGCAATCAGCCCGGGAAGCCCAACAGAAAACCCCCTGTGACCGTAAGTCTCCTGGCTAGAACTTGTTCGTGACTCACAGCCCCTCTGATGCTTGCCTCACTTCAACTGAGGCCCAACCAGAGAAAGTCAAATATCCCAAAGATGGCTCCTTGGGTTTGGTCTGGAGCGCGGACTTGCCGTTTGCTGGGACAGGAAGTCAGTAGAAGGACCTCTCCTCCAGGCTCCTCAGAACGCGGGCCTGAAATAGTCTATTTCCAAGCTGCAGAAATTCTGCAAGTTCTCAGACACTTTTAGAGCAATTATGTCGTATTTGTTCTAATGATAGTTATATGAAATGTCCATTGAATCTAATAGTAAGTCGGGGTGTATCGTTTGAAGGTCTTTTATTTTATTCATTTCTATTATGCTTTATGATTCTATTATACTTTATAAAAATATTGGTCTGCAATGGATCAAAAATTAAAATTAATTTTTCCCTACAGAGAATTGAGCATCACCACCTTATTTCCCTTCAGCAATGAGTAGTGGCAAAGACAGTGAGCCACAGTGGGTTATCAATAGATGCAATAATATCCCTTGAATAAACAAATAAAAAAGAAAACAGGAATCGAGTGAGAACTACATCATTATTTATTCAAGACACATGAGGTCAGCGTAATCTTGAGAGGGTAAGATTCCCGTTGAAGTTTCCCAGTGGGGACACAAGCCCTTTGTGTTATAGGTTTTTCTTCCATAAGAGCGGTGTTCTTAAGAGCTAGAAAGTTAGTCACGTAAAACCTAAACAAAAAGCAATTTCACCAGCATGCAATATCAATAAATTGCAGTAATGACTTACTAAACAAGCAAGATTTGAATTCTGTTTCCAGAAAGAAAATAACAGCAATACAGAGAAATCAAAGGTATTAATATTTTGCTGGCATGCTAGGCCATTTGTAATCAACTGTTCTAAAGGGTAACAGCTAGTTCTTGGATGCTAGAATCTACCACGGCCTCACCCTGTGGATCTCAGATGCATTTCCTCAGGATACGTCCTAATCAAAGGGCTGATCTGGCAAGTAAATAGGGACAGAAACAGCCTTTGGAAAATCCCATGTGAGTGCTTGCCAAAGTGCACAGCGCTTGCACCAATCTTGTGTCCAGTTTCAGAGTTTTCTTCCTTGTTGTGCTTGTAGCCTACAGAGCATCGAGAAGAGTAACGACAGCACGATCATGAGAAATACCCTGCCGAAGACCAAGTGTCCAAGTAGCCTATTCTACGTGAACCCAGTGGTTCTTGGGCCTTTCTGCCATCTCGGGTCCACACCTGTCTCAGTGACGAAGAACACGGCCAATGGCCTCTAAACCAACGGTTCTCAGCCTTTTACCACCATGGCAATGTGACTGATGGTGCCCACTTATGGACCACACTCCCCTGAGCAATCTGAGGCTACATACATTCCAGAGGCAGCAGCCATCACTCAAGAGAGTGCAATGGGGTGCAGGTCAACAGTAGGATCTCAGGAAACGGTGAACTGTAAATCCATTCTGGTTTGCAAACTTTGGTATTTTACTAATCACCTTGACACACCTGACTCGTGAGTATGACCCACCAGCGTGTAACGACTCTGTGGTTAAAGCTCCGTCCTTATCTAGAAGCACAGTGACCCGTGTCCTCGGGGCTTGGGGGTGGAGCCATGGTCATTCAAGCGTTCAATTCACAAGCACATATTCTGGATGTATGGAGTGCTGGGCTCCAAACCAGCCATCAGGAAGGCACAAGTTGAATAAACCTCGCAACTCGGTCCTGCGGAAGCCCACAGCCAGTAGGAGAGCCGGCTCAGAACGCCATCAGGACGTGTTCCTGCAGAAATGATAATGGCTGGGGCGCCTGGGTGGCTCAGTTGGTTAAGCGACTGCCTTCGGCTCAGGTCATGATCCTGGAATCCCTGGATCGAGTCCCGCATCGGGCTCCCTGCTCGGCAGGGAGCCTGCTTCTCCCTCTGACCCTCCCCCCTCTCACGTGCTCTCTCTCTCTCATTCTCTCTGTCTCAAATAAATAAATAAAATCTTTAAAAAAAAAAAAAAAAGAAATGATAATGGCTGGTGACAAAGGACACAGAGGCGGTCTCTGCAGGCCCCGAGCTCAGCGGTGATATTTGGCACTCAGAAGCAGGATGTAATTGAAAAGTCTAGCCACTCCCACATTATGGTTTTCTTAGTTTCATTTTAATTACATATGTGCCCTTCTGTCTCTAAAGAGCAGAGAATCTAATTAAGGTTATGTTAGGGATATCTGGGATTTGTCTTAATCAGGTACGGGCAGACATGGAAATGACCATCAGTAAAGAAGAAGTTAATACTCACGGTTCCCAAGACGCAGGAGGTACCACCATGCAGGGCCATACGGGGAGGTGCCAGCGTCAGCTGGGAGGCAGAGGGAGCCCAGGGAAATGCGGACAAGAGCCCATCCTGTGGTTTCCACAGGTAGGGATGGGCAAGGTAGAGTGGGCAGGTTTAGAATTGGCTAGTTTGAATAATTTCAGTGGGTCCTGGGGCAGAGGGGCTGTCCCACGGTCTGGCACAGAGATCCAGGGTGATTACAGGGGTCAGGGGGGCATCATGGCCCAGAGTGCAAGAACCCAATAAAGAAGGTGGCTGGAACTATGCACTTGGGATTGGCTGGTTTCCATCAGGAAGGAGTGTTTGCAGACAAGTTGTTTGCGGCCTTTAGGAATTGGCTAGCCCTGGGGCGGGGTTGGGGGGGGTGGGGAGGGTGCCTCTGGGGTCAGAGGGACTCCAGATGTTAAAGGAAACCTGTGAATCACAAAACTCCCAAAAGTCTTTTGCCATCTTGGAGGATGCAAAAGTGCCTTGAAAATCTGATCATATTTGCAGGACCTAAGTAAGGGATATGGGACCATATGACTTCAGCTAAGCTTTGCAGGAGCTAGAGAGTAAATTTGGAAGTGCAAAGCTCCCAACTACTCATTTTGAAATTTTTGAGGGGATTTGGGAGGGATCTTCATTTCCTTGCGCTTGGTTTTACAAAACCTCACACAGGGCTCATTTTCCCCATCCGCTAGCAGAACTGCACTGCCCTCTTTGTGAGAGGCTGCATACGTCCTCCACTCTACCAGAAACTCAGTCTGTTCTGGTGTTTCTGAGGTAGAAATTAGTATGCCCTTCCTGAGGTAGAAATCAGTATGGTTTTTTGCAGGTGAGGACATTAGGGTAAATGGATTATATAAGTTCCCCAAGGGTGCACAGCCGGCAGTCTGTGGAGCCAGGATTGGTCCCACACTGTCCAATTGAACTTCATCCTGCCCGGGGCCACTCACTGTTGTCCTGGTCCAGAAGCTAAGGGAACTTCCCCCAAACCTTTTTCCAGTCGCTCCTTGTGATGCCTCGTGGCCCTAATGGCAGAGGAGAACCGAAATCTGTCCCTCTGGGAACTCAGCCAGTTCAGCCAGCCCCAGGGCTCCCCTGTTCTTTCTGAGCCACTTTTATGCAGGGTCGTTGAGAGAACGCACCACTGGTTAACAGCAAATGAGCATCTACTGGAAGGTATGGGCAACACACTCTAATAATGCACTGCGCTCATCTTCACGATGATGCTGGAAGGCAGACACCGTCCAGTCGAACATGTGGGGATTCACACTGTTTCTGGTCGCACTCTACCTACAATCGAAGATTGCTCCCTGACATTTTAGCTTCACTCCTGCTTGAGGAGGGACATTAATATTTATGAAGTTATTTATGTGTGCCGGTGCTTTATGCACATCATCTCCTTGAGGCTTACATCAGCTCTGTCAAGACTGTCCAGAGAAGGGTGGCTAGGAAGCTTGTCTGGGGTCACAGAGCTCATAGGGTTGGCTGCCATATTCCAGCCCAGGAGGGCCAGGAGAGAAAGCCATTTCTTTCCATGGACAGGAATGTTGCCTTTGACAGAAGACAACCCTGGTTGCCTGAGCTTATGGCCCCACAACTTGTGCTCGAGCTTTGGCTTCCAGCTGCCCTATGGATCCCAGACAGGCTGCGGGTGAGACTCTGGCTGGCTCTCCCCTCCACAATGGCCCTGAGGTGGCACCGTTTCCCACCAGCAGCCCTGCCTCCCACCTTGGAGGAGGATTATATCAACTACCAGACAAGGAGGGTCTTGGTGTCACCAATGTTTGGGCTGGAAATAGTATCCTGGAAGCCTGGGTGGGGACAAGGGAGAGAAAAGTGGCCAAGGTATAGGGGAACATAAATGAAGAAGCCAATGATGTCCCCTCGAAATGTGACACCTGAAATATCAGTTCAATAAGGAGGTGAAGAAAACATGATTTTATGTGAATAAAAATCACTGACCTCCTCACTATGCAGAACATTTAACTCCTACATGCTTCACTTCCCAAACTGTCATGTCCCATTCACCATTTTATACCTGGTCCCTGAGAAAGCTAATGAGTATGAGTTTTAGTAATTGATTAGAGATGACCAGCCTGGAAGGCAGGAATGAGACCGCTGGGGAGGGAGTTGTAGGAGAGGGGCAGAGAGGAGAGGCATTCCCAAACTAGCCATGACTCTGTATCAAGGGCAACCGCTCCCTCAGTCTCCAGACCATCTTTAGTGAGGCTCTGAGTACCACCAGGTCTCAGGAGAGTCCATCCAGGGAGAGGGTGGGAGAAACATTTGCCTACCAACTCCCATCCCCCTAGTCAAAGGTTCCCATAATGGGAATTGCTATTCCAGACACATACCAGGCTGTCCCATGGTGGGGCAGCAGCCCTGGTTCCCACAGCAATCCCAGCAAATTACCCCACTGGGAAGGTAAGTTCTGGCTTTCCTTGCACTCCACTGGAGCCCCAAATGGCCAAGTGATGGTTGCTCTCTCCAGTCCTGTGGACTCCCTACTCTGTCATGTCCCCTTGTGGAGCATTTCCACACTTGGAACCAGGATCTCTAACTCAGCAGAGCTTCAGTTTACCGGGGCAGGAAGCACAAACTCCAAAAGGGTGGCCCTGGAAGAGATGGTGAAAGGGTCCATTCCATCTCCCTCCCTTACTTTCCCGATGCGTGCCTTCTAGCTATTACAAACATAGCCCCATATATTGGCCATTGATCAGCACATGGATCAGCCTTATAGAAAAGAGACCTATTCACACAGGACTTTGTCCCTTGGCTGGATTTTTCACAAGCCATGGCTCTGTTCCACCAGGCCATTGCTTCTGGGTAGAGGGTGTGTGGTTAGGTCAGGGGATCCTGGGACCACATGCTTATAGTTCTATTTATTTTGCTGTTAAATGGGTTCCTTGGTGTGTTGATTTCTTAGAGTTGCTGTAGCAAAGTAAACCAGAGAGTTTCAAACAACAGAAATTTTCCCTCACAATCTGAAATCCAGGTGTCAACAGGGTTGGCTCCTTTTGGAGTTCTGAGGGACAATCTGTTCCAAGCCTCTCTGCCAGCCAACAATGGTTGGTGGTCAACAGTTCCTGGTGTTCGTTGGCATGGAGACACATCACTCCCACCTCTGCCATTGTCTTCACATGGGCTGTCCCCTGTGTGTGTGCCCCCTTCTCATAAGGTCAGCTGCCATATTGGATTAAGGTCCACCCTACTCGAGTAGGCGCTCCTCCTAACTTGATTACAACAGCAAAGACCCTATTTCGAAATAAGGTCACTTTCAGATAGTGGGGATTGACATCACATCTTTCAAGGGGACACAATTCAACCCACAACACTTGGTACAGGATATCGTGTCAAATGATTAGAAACTCTATTGGCCAAAAAAAAAAAAGAAAAGAAAGAAAAGAGAAAGGAAAACTCTGTAGGTCTTTAGTTGGTGGTCCTGACAGAGACACTGGAGGCAGGGAAGGCAAACTCACATCCAAAGCAGTGAGGCTCCTGGCGAAGACAAGTTGATTATCTCTCCAGAGTGGAAGGTGTCCATGTCATCGACCTTTCACTACCTGCCAGCCTGGTGTCCTCAAGGAATGGCGTCTTTTTTTTTTTTTGGATTGTTTTATGCTTCTTTTTATTTAGGGGGAGATAACTTTTTCAAAAACTTGACTAGACTCAGCTAAATGAAACACTAAGCAGATTACTTTAGTCTGACTACGCAAGTTTATAACAGGATCCCAGAGTTTTTACAGTTCAAAGGGACAATGACCACATGCAAAAGGGTGCTTCTCAATCTCTCTCTGGGAAAGAAGGGTAGACCCCACCTACAGCTTTCTGAAATCTTCCCTAAGTTGCCATCCCCATCTCCCCTCTCTCAAGGCCTCAAGGACTTAGTAAAGGAATGGCGTCTTTGAGAGCCAACATTGAGACTGGCTGCTGACAGGGCATTTGGCTTTAGCTGTAGCTGGTCAAGACTTTATGAGACTTCAGGAGAGAGCTCATGCTTTTGAGCTCATGCAGAGCTGCTAACTCTGTTCTCATGACCACCCCATTCAGGGGGAACCACAGTGTAGTGAGGGGTGGCCAAGGAGAGAGCCTGACTGGCATCCCCTAGGCCCCACAACAGCTGAGCGCTTCTTCTGGGACACGTGATCTCTGGTGGGTGTCAGCAGGACGCATGGAGATATGCGTGCACTGCAGCATTCCTTGACCTCACTCTTCCAGTCTTGCCCCTTCCAAGGCCTGGTCCAACTAGCTAATCTATGGGCCAAGGTCTTGAGGTCCACGTACATCTGTACCCCAGAACTCGTGTCTTGCCACATGAAGTGAATAGCCACATTCTGCCCACAGCTCTGCTCTTGAGGAGACTTTTCCTTCTCCCCACTCTTAGGTCCAGACTGGATGGGGCTGCAGGGCAGCTGTAGTCTGTTTTCAGATGGGGCCAAAAGGAGGAAGCCAGGGAGAAATGTCTGGCTTCACGCTCCTTCCTCCTCTAATCTCGGGCAGGTGTGCACCAGACAGGAATCCTGGCAAGAAGGTCTGCTGATGTGGCCCACCCTCTGCAGCTTCCTGGAGCTGAAAAGGGAGCCGCAGGGAAGGGAGGAGAGTGGAACTGGAGAGGCAAATGGAAGAAATCCAGCACAAAGAGTAAACACACGTATCTCCCCTGAAATTGACATTTCTGGGAGGGGAGCATCCAATTCTGGATCCACATACAATGCCTTGTCTTTCTCCAGAGCTGGCGAGTCCAAACACACACGGTCAGTCATGGCTCCCTAGAGCCTCTCACACTGGACCCCCGGGAGCCTCAGGTGACAAGTGTTAGAGCTCCAATAGGGATTGCTGGCAGAGGGGAAGGTACAGTCTTGACACTTTAATCTCAGGGTTGAGCCCCCATTCTTTGATCACCTTCCCCACAAACCAAGCCCCCTACACACACATCTCCTGGCCACACTGGGGACACAGAGACATGGGGGACTCTGATCTGACTCCGAAGGGAAATGGACTCAGTACTCTGAAAACCAAAATGAGCCACCTCTCCCCCCACCCCCCGACACACAAAAACCCTACCTTTAAAGCTCTAGGACCTTCTGTGTCTCCCTAGCAGGAAGACAATACAGCAGGTTTGCAGAACCTTATAGTTGGAGCAGTCAGCAAGAAGACTTCAGGGAAAGCAGCTGACCCATCCTTGGTGCTGGTGGAGACATTTATGTATGTGTGTCCCTTCTCCCCATAGCCAGGGAAGACCCTGCCCTGGGTCTGGGTCCTTCCTGGGCTGCACTCAGGAGAAACTGTTAGGTCCAAGGTGTGGTAGATTATATGTTTCCCAAAGATGGTTTACCAGTGTTTGTCATCCCATACGCTGTCCTCTAGTGTGGCTTGAGCATTCCTCTCATTGCAAGTGGGGCCTGGGTCAACCTCCCCTTGTGTCTGAGAATCCTTGTGGCTGCTTCAATCAGCAGGTAAGACAGAAGTGTCAGGTGGCTTCCCGGGCTTGGCCGGGGAGGTCCACACAGCTTCTTGAATGTTCTCTCCAGAGAGCACTCTCTGGATGTGCCTCTCAGAACTGGCTGCCTACTCTGAGCAGTCTGGGCCCTGTGGGAGGCTGAGGGTGGGTGTGCTGGTCCCCAGGAGCCCACCTTCAGCGATCCTAGAACTGACAACAGACAGATGAGCGAGGGAGTCATCTGGGAAGGGACCCTCCAGGCCAGCTACCTGAGTCGTCCCTGTCATTCCAGATTTCCCAGCTGAGGATCT
Source organism: Phoca vitulina (assembly GCF_004348235.1). Lineage (NCBI taxonomy): Eukaryota > Metazoa > Chordata > Mammalia > Carnivora > Phocidae > Phoca > Phoca vitulina. The sequence goes on from NW_022589747.1 coordinate 4,689,345, forward strand.
AGTCATCAAGAAGCAGAGGAGAGCCTGCCCCCCACCCATGTCCTTTATGAATTCCTGGCTCAAGAATTCATGACCATAACGAAGTGGTTGTTCTACACAAGTCAGGTCTTTTAGAAACCCGTCCTGTTGTTTCCGTTCTCTCTGGGTGAATATGTGCTGCCAAAATGTATTCAGGGTCTGAAGCAGCTTTACTGGGAGCTCACCCTGCCTTCCATCGACCAAGGGAGGGACTGACACACAAGATGCCAGCTAGAGTGGGAGCTGCTCTGGGGTAGAGGGTCTCCATGGAGGGGACGGTCCTGCCTCTCCCCAGAGAAGAGACACTGGCTGGCCTGTGCAGGGCGTGGGTGTCCACGGACCACGCCTCCATGCAGCCAACTTTGTCAGCATCGCTGGGGAGAATGGGACAGCATGGGACAACAGATGGCAGCTGAGCTCTAACTCAGGCAAGGTCTCCCCAGTCCCGAGGCTGCTTGTACCGACTGCAGTCCAGTCCTGGCCAGAACCGGGATCCATCTGCGGCCACAGATAAGCAGCCCCAAAATACCCGAAACGAGAGAGGAGGGGCTTCTCAATGACCTGCCTTGTTGCAGGGAGGGGACCTCAAGTCATTGGCTTGTGAGGTGCCCTGGCTTTCATGGCGCAACCAAACCCTGCCATGTGGGTGGCGGCCACGCCAGGGGCAGCCACGTGGGGCCTTTGTGCTGCTCATCAGGCCGGGGACTGAGCACTGCGCCTGACCCATCCTGTACCCATCCAGCTGGGATAGAGGCCACAATATGGTGCCACATGGAAACGGAAACTTAAATGTAAGGAGAAGCCTGATACTTTAAAAGGAGGTGAGCAAGGTGTCCTAGCTCCAGCCTCCAAGGCCAAACCTGTGGGGGCTCACCTGGACAGCTCCTGTCCTCCAAGGGACCGGGCCCGTTGGGGACGGCATGGTGAGTAAGTACCACCCCAGGCCTCCACCACAGGCTTGGAGCTGGAGCCCAAACGACTGCTTTAGCAGGTTCCTAATCCATGGGACATTTGAACTGAGGAACAGGGAGGCCTGGCTCTGTTTCTAATGCTCGAGGGGCTGGAACCACCCTGTCACTTGCGCTGGGAGCCGGCAGGAGGAAGGACAGAGCTGCTCTGCAGTACGGCTGGTGGACGCCCACCCCCCTGTCCCTGCCATGGGGACACCCACGGAGCCCTCGGCCCCGGCTCCGTCAGCCACCGCTGTCCCTCTCCCTGAGTCACCCACCCCACAGACTGCCCAGAAACTCCAGTTTCCACTGTGCTTACGGGTATTTCCTGAGAAACATTCCAGCCTTATCTGCTGGGGAGAATCAGGCACATCGGGGTGAGGGCGGGGGTGTCTGCCTGAGGACACAGGGCGGTTCTTCAGGCCCTGCCGTGCACGTAGTGACCACAGTCTTCGAGAAATGTCCAAGCTCAGAAATCGGAAATCCTCAAATTTCCACTCGAATGTTGAGTAATGCCAGTCACCGGGTTCTCCCAGTAGGTCCATCAGCCGGCACTGCTGATCTGGGGTATCTGCCTTTAGCCACAAGTTAATGGACTTTGACCTGCCACGTGCCAAGCGTGGTGCGTGGAGCTCTGTTACCCCCGCCACGTCCTCACAGCCCCCGTCAGGGGGAGGGGAGGTACATACCGCGATCCACTTCTCTGGCTTGTCTAAAATGAGTGGCGTGTCTGTCTGCCCCAGGGCCTTTGTCCCCCTGGGCCACTCCAGTGGCCAGGTGGGGGATATACCCAGGCCCCAGCTAGGTGCCCTGCAATTTGGAGCTCCTGGGCTCAGGCAGGGACATGCGTACCCCCAAGAGCCCTCCTTCCCCACACGTGAAGTCAGGCCTCCTGGACGGTGGATGAGGAAACGGATGTGACCTGCCCGCCCCTGACACTGGACTCGGACAAATGTCCCAGCCCCGCAAATGCCCTCCCTTCGCCCCCCGCAGGGCGGATGCAGAGCCAGACCCCACCCTAGGACCGGCCCAAGCTCCTTCTTCACGGTCTCCACCCCTCCAGCCTTCTTCATCTTCTCGTGTATTTTGCAACCGCCACACACCAGCAAGGCTTCCTACGATGCAGAGGTGAGGGGTCTGTTTAACATCTGGAAGGGAAGGCTGACAAGGAACAGAGGAACACAGCTGGGTGCCGACATGAGAGCAAGGCGATGTGGTGTGGCATCCTGAGCTGTGTGATGCAAAGCAGGGAGCTGGGCTCTCTGGGCCCATGTGGAACACCCGTGTATCCGTGCAGAATCACTTGGTGTGGGGGGCAGGGGGCAGGGAGAGCCTGGTGAAATGAACTCAGGCTCCCAGGCCGTCCCCAGACCCTCGGCCTCAGCATCTCTGGACGAAGACCTTTGAATCTGGAAGGACTGGCCATCAGGGACAAGAACTGCACTAGACATTGCAGTTGAACTGGGACCAGCAGTCAGAAGGAGAAAGGTGCCAACTCAGGTGGTACAGCCCCCGTGTCCATCTGGGTGCACCAGGGAAGCGGAGCTGCTCTGAGCATTATGGAAATAAGGCATTTGTTCCTGGAATTAGGCTCAAGCCAGAAACGCAGGAAGCTGGAGAAGTGAAGGTTTGGAAGGGCCTGCGTTAGGCACCTGGCAGATGGCCGGAGTCTGTAGGGGATTCTAAGAGGACATTACCATGCCCGGTCCACAAGGGGGGCCACGAGGGGCTCGTGGGGCAGGTGCAGGGTGCTGATGCCCCTGGGAGCCCTGGCCCCCCCGGTCTTCACGAGTTTCTGCTGCTGAGCCCGGGGTCACCCTTGGCCGGCAGGGCCAGCAGGCAGGGAGGAGGTCCTGGGTGTCTCTGCACCAGCCCAACCCCACGACCAAACACGATGACCTTCTCAAAGGAATGGCCGCTGCTGTGCTCCTGCCTTTCAAATCTCTCATGAGTTCCCCTTTCAGCCAGATCTACCCTGATACTGTCCTAGAAGGAGACACACTGTCCTGGCTTGACCAAGTGCCTGGGGTCACTGCAGGTGGGCAGGGGGGCTCAAGTATTAGCGGAAGAATTGGATTTAGAAGCCGGAGTCTATAAGTCTAAGTCTCTGGCTCTCATGATGAGTCAGATTCTTGCTGCGTGAACCCAAGGGGAGAGCACTATGTGGGCTACCTGAGGACACATTTGAAGTTCAGTGTCTGGACTTTGTTCTCACGTGGGCACACGCACAGCCCGGCACTCCCTTTCTTGCCTTCCTAATCTTGGATCGCTGCAGCCTTGCCCTCCTGACCTCAGAGGCCTGCTCCTTCGTTCTCCTGTCTTCAGACTTCAGGAATTCTGTCAAGAATTCTGCCCCCATGTGCCACCTGGAAAATGACACTCTCCAGTTTAAATATCACCTCTTTTGCGGGGCTTCCCTGACCACAGCTAGCAAGGTCACCATTCCCTAGGCGACACCTGCATGTATCACAGGCAGTGATATGATTTACTAATTCAGCACGCATCCTCGGCCACCCCCTCTTGTAAGGAGAGACCTCACCTTATCTGTCTTTGTGCATTCAGCACCCAGGGTAGGGATGGATATGTTGTTTAATAAAGAGAGATGAATGGATGTTTCCGGAGATGCCTCTTCCTTGGTCATGCACAGTTTTGGTTGTTGTTTTTTGTTTTATTTTTAAGTAGATTCCACACCTGGTGTGGAGCCCAATGGGGGGCTTGAACTCACAACCCTGAGATCAAGCCCTGAGCTGAGATCAAGAGTCGGATGCTTAAATGACTGAGCCACCCGGGTGCCCCCAGGGTCATGCACAGTTGAACTGCTTAATTTCAGTGCCAAATATTGGAGTTGTCGAAACGTATGCCCTTGGAGGAGGCAGTGGGGGAGATGTCCAGGGGCCATATTCAGACTTGTCACACACTACCTACTCTCTGGGTTGGGGAATTGGGGGTCGGTGGAAACAGACCCACACATGTGGACCAGATTGAGGCAAACACATGATTAAAACCGGCTTCTGCTTTGCTCCCCGTCGCCCACCTCCAAGGGAAGCAGCTCACTTACCTTCCATAGTCTGTGCTTGGTCACCAGACAGCTCCCCCGTCATTGAGGGACACGCAGGAGTCGGCAGGAGAACCCCACCGTGAGATTTCCTACCTCCACAGGCACGTGCCTCCTGTCACAACAGGGGATCCAGTTTGGAGGTCAGGTCTGCAGAGTGAAAAAAAACAGGTGAAGCACAATGGAAAGGGGCACTTGCTAGCTTGCAATGGGCCAGACTCTGGGCATCTGAGAACTGTTATGTAAGTTTTTCTTTAAAATAACCTCACGAGGAGCACATGGGTGACTCAGTCAAAGGACCTACTCTTGGTTTTCAGCTCAGGTCATGATCTCAGGGTCATGAGATCGAGCCCCGTGTCAGGGTCTGTGCTCTGCGCCGAGTCCGCTAGAAATTGTCTCCTGCTCCCTCTGTTCCTTCCCTGCCCACCCCTCTAAAATAAAGAAAAAAAAAAACAACACAACAACAAAAAACCTCAAGATAACCCACACTTGAGAAAACTAAGGCCCAGAAAGTTTCAGTCACTTTTCTGGTGTCAGGGAGGACACTTCCTCCGATACATGGCTTCCTGTTCCTTCCCCAAAGAGTTACAGACCACAGGATATGCTCGTGTGGCATAAGACCATGATTATGAGCTTTTCTTTGGTATAGAATTAGACTTAGCTTGCCAGACAGAACACATAAGAAGTTTTTGAAATGATTTTGAGGGTCAACATTGAGACCTCAGGGATGGCTGGGCTGGATTCCTGGACCACTGCAGTAGTCAGAGGCCATGGAGGAGGAGAGGGGCCATGGAAAAGGTCAGAAGGAGAGGTTGGTGAGCATGACGTCGTGGAGGGCATGGGAGAAGCTCTCCCGGCAGGAGGGTGAACTCCCCAAAGCTGCTGAGGACCAGGTAAGGTAAGCACTGAGGTGGGGCCACAAGGATTTGGCAAAGTGGAGGGCACTGGTGACCTTGTGAAGAGGGGGGTGTGGAAGCTCGTTCTGCAGTATGTTAATGGAAATGTAAGATTAGGAGGTAGAGACAACATGTATAGACACTTCTTTCGAGAAGAGTCGTCGTAAATAAGAGTGGGTGGTGGAGGGAAGAAGCATGGGATTGAAAGAGGAGTTGTTTAGAAGCTGTGTATGATCCAGTAGAGAGGGAGGTATCCATGATTCCTGATCAAGAGGGAAATATTAAAGAAGGCAAGTCCCAGAGAATCTGGAAGTGGATGGGGTGAGCAAGCAGCAAGGCAGGGGACACACCAGCCACGTAAGGTCCCAGAGGGCCAGGCAGAGAGTGTGGGCCCCTGGGCAAGGAGGGTGGTCAAGTCACGGGGGAAGCAACCGCATCACCTCATCCCTCAAAGAAGTATAAGCAGGGTCACCAGGTGAGAATGGGAGGTCGGGGAGACCAGCTGTGGGGGCTCTGTGGGTGAACTGAGGGTGCTGGGGCGCCACGGTTGTGATTCTGGACTGGGGAGTCCAAAGTAGACAAGGAGAAAATGTGAGTGTTCGTTGAAATCATTCCACAAAAACTGATTAAGCACCTTCCACGAGCGAGGGATTCTTGCAAGTGTTGGGGTACAGTGATAAACGCCCTGCCCTCACCGAGTTTCTAACGACGGTAAAGTACTTCAGTAATGCTGTGTTAGCTGCTAAGAAATACGTGAAGACAGACAGATCAGGGTAGGCAGGCAAGGAGAGCCAGGGTAGATCCTATGACACAGGATGTCAGGGAACACCTCTCTTGGGTGTAGTGACATTGGGTCCATGGCCCAGAGGAAGCAAGGGGGGAGACTGGCAGGTCTCAGGGGAAGCTCATCATCATAGAAAAAAGTGCAAAGCCCCGAGATGGGCATGTTGCTGGTGTTTCTTAGGTTCACCAAGGAAGGCAATGGGTGGGAGGAGAAGCCAAGGCAGGGGGCACGAGTGAGGAGAGGCTGCAGGGGCCAGATGCACACCTGCTGGGAGGAATGGGGACCTGGGATTCCCCTCTGCATGTGAGGGGCTCAACTGGATTGTCTTAGTTTGGCAGCAGATCCTGAAGGACCTAGCGGGATTGTTGCAGGTGCGGTGGGTCAAATGAACCCACCTCCCCCAAACACACGTCCACATCCTAATCCCTGGAATTTATGAATGTGACTTCATTTTGGAAAGGATGCTTGCAAATATGATTAAGTTAAGGATCTCAGGATGAGCTCATCTTGGATTATCCAGGTAGGCCTTGAATCCAATGACCAGCATTCTTGGAAGAGTTGCAAAGAGGAGACACACAGGTAGAGAGAGCAGAGGGGGTCACGTGAAGACATTGGTGTGGACTGGAGGGATGCCGCCACAAGCCAAGGAATGGCAGGAGCCACCGGAAGCCAGAAGAAGCGAGGAAGATTCTCCCCTACATCCTCCAAAGGGGAGCACCTGGGTGGCTCAGTCAGTTAAGCATCTGCCTTCAGGTTGGATTGTTGTCCCAGCGTCCTGGGATCGAGCTCCACATCGGGCTCCCTGCTCAGTGGGGAGCCTGCTTCTCCTTCTCTCACTCCCCCTGCTTGTGCATGCTCTCTGTCTCTCGTTCTGTCAAATAAATAAATAAAATCTGATTTAAAAAAAAAAAGCTTCATATTAGCGCCTCCAGAGGGAGCGTGGCCCTGCCTACAGCTTGATTCCAGATTTCTGGCATTCAGAATGGTGACGAATGTGTGTCTGCTGTATTTAAGCCTCCAGATTTGTGCTGATTTCTTGAAGCAGCCCCTGGAAACTAACAGAGCAAGGGTCTGAGAGACGTCACAGTAAAAATAATCATGAATTTATTTATATGCCCTCTAGGTGCCAGACAGCTCTCTGAGCAGTGCTCAAATATTAATTAGTTACATCCTCAAAAGAACCCCAAGAGGAAGGCTCCAGCGTTATCCTCCTCCTACACAAGTCTGAGGATGCAGCTCGCTCCAGCTCTCCAGAAAGGTGTCCAAGGTCTCCCAGCCAGCTCACAGGAGAGCAGGACTCAAACCCAGGCCACCTGTGGGCTTCACCGCCCCCCCCACACACTGCCTCCCTGCCTTCCAGGTTTGGGGCTCGAGGAATTGGGATAGTCAGCTGTCACTTACCATGACGAGGGTTGACTGTAGAAAAACAGATTTGGAGGCACATGAATTAGTTTGGTTTTGATCTTGAGGGTAGAAATTGACTAGACGCTGGGATGCTATGAATCCTGGGATCTCGTGGAGATTTCTGGGCTGGAGCTGTTAGGGTAGGTTGTATATAAAATGATGAATCTATGTGAGGGGCCCGAGGGCATACCGGAAGATAGAAAAGGGCAGAGAGGATGGAGCCCTGGGGCAATGTAGTGGGAGGAAATCCAAGACAGAGTGTGATCCCAGAGCCCCATGGGAGCTGAAATCCCTGGGTACTGGGAGGCGGGTGGGGGGGGAAGCAGGGAACCAGCCTCTGTTAGCTCACAGCACAGCAGGAACCTTGTAGGTTCCCACACCCAAGGGAGGATGTCCTCCAGGGAAGGCGTTCCAGATAAGGTGTTACCTGGGTGCAGTTTCAAGTACCAGAAGGAATTAACCAGGCACTGAGTGTCACAGGCAAAGAGAAGAATGTTAAAGACACAAATTCCTGAAATGCCAAGGAGTACACTGAACCACAATCACCAGATGTCACCAGACCATATGTTGAGAAGTGGGTCTAGTGTGCTGAGGCAGGCGGCGGTCACCCAATAATGTAAGGTTCAGAGAGCCCCTCAGACAGTCAGGAACAAGATGAGCACACCATATACCTGGCTTCTCTTGCCCTCCTCCCCGCCCCCCACCTCGTTTCCTCATTGTGGTATCACTTCTGGTCTGAGACCAGGAGGGGATGTTGCTCATCCTTGACCTACACCTGACAGGGGCCTGGGGAGGGTCAGGACACAGAGATGTTGCTATGGACCAAATGCTTGTGTCCTCCTGAAGCTCATATGTTGAAGGTCCTAACCCCCAGTGTGTTGTGTTTGGAGGTGGGACCTTTGGAAGGTTAATTAGTGTTCGATGAGGTCATGAGGGTGGAGCCCATGATGGGATTCGTGCCCTTATCAGAGTCTCTCTTTCTCTCTCTCTGCCAATTGAGGAGACAACCAGAAGGCTGCCATCAGCAAACCAGGAAGCGGGCCCCCATCCAACGTCACGTCCACCAGCACCCTGGACCTCCTGGCCTCCAGGACTGTGAGAAGTAAATGTTGGTTGCATCAGCCACTCGGTCTGGTTTGTGGTGTTTCATGATAGCAGCCCGAAGAGATTAAGGCGTGTGTGAATGCATTTTGTCAACTAGAAAATGCTGTGCCTGTGTTCATTACTCATGGCAGGGTGTGTTTGTCAATTCCAGCTTGTAAATCATATCTCATAAACATCCCCGTGCAGATAGATTTGGGGTCATTTCTGAGGTCTGTTCCCCACAGCACGATTGCCAGGATAGGGAGTGTGATCTCTTTTATGGCTCTTGTTTTAGCTCACATTTTACGGCTCTGCCTGCCTGTGTTATCTCAACTGATGTCAAGTTGAAGTCCTGCAAAGTGGTTTGTCTTGTTTTCATTATAAAAGTTATCCAAGAAAAAAGAAGAAAAAGTTGTGTGTGGTTCTTTTTTTTTATTTTTGTCTTTCTTTCTCTTTTTTTCCTTTCTTTCTTTCCCTATAAGTTCATAGAATGAGAGCTGAATGTTCTGATTTGGATGAGCCTCCTCTAGCAACATGATGCACAAATGTGTTTGGATGAATATAAGCAATACTCACAATGCTTTTCTCTCATTCGGAGCTATGCCTCCCTAACTATGTCACGTGCAGCAAATTCCTCAGCTTTTGCAAGCCTTGCCTCCTCCTCTGGAAAATGGAAGGAAATACCTACTTCTTGCCATTGGTGTTTTGAGGAGTTCTTAAATGGGATATTTTATAAATTTCTTAGCCTGTTATTTGGCCCATAATAAGACTACCATAATTATTTGTTGAGCTTTTAGACTGAACTCTAGGAAATCAGCATTTTTTAGAGCAGATATCATCAAGCAGCAAATAGCTCAGCTTGTTATGAGTTTTTTTTTAAAGATTTATTTATTTGAGCACACCGGGGGGGGGGGGGGCAGAGGGAGAGGGAGGGGGAGAAGCAGATTCCATGCTGAGCTCCATATCCCAACCCCGAGATCATGAACTGAGCCGAAACCAAGAGTCAGACGCTTAACAGACTGAGCCACCCAGGCGCCCCTTGTTATGAGTCTTATAATCACATCATTGCCGCCCTCATCCACACCCCATCTGGCCTTTCTATCTGGCTGGGTGTTTCCTTGGGGCTACGTGAAGCCTTTCCAAGGATCCTGGGACAATCAATTGAAGGGGGTCAATTTCCATATCCTGACATCCCACTAGACGCCTTCCTACCACCTTCCCAGCACCCGTCTTCCTGAAGACAGGCCCATACAGGTTTATTCAGGTGCCATTCGTATTATAAAAAGAACCCTGAGTTTTCATGGGTCAAAGTAAAACAACGAGGGGGGCACCTGGGAGGCTCAGTTGGTTAAGCGTCTGACTCTTGGTTTCAGCTCAGGTCATGATCTCAGGGTTGTGAGATTGAGCCCTGCGTTGGGCTCTGCACTGGGCTTGGAGCCTGCTTAAGATTCTCTCTCTCCCTCTCCCTCTGCCCCTCCCCCCCACCCACTGCACGCGTGCATGCTCTCTCTCAAAAAAAAAAGAACAACTAAACAAACAGCAACCTAAAGATCTTACCAACAATAGATATCAAAACCCCGACCCACCACCCAATGTAACAGTCAGCCCTAGCAAGACAGGTGGCTTGGCTGGGTAATTACAGTCAATGGGGTGCACAGTGGGAAAGGTCAAGATGATACATAGTTTAAAAATGCTTAAAAATACTATAGGAGTGCCTTGGTGGCTCAGTCAGTTAAGCGTCCGACTCTTGGTTTCGGCTCAGGTCAGGATCTCAGGGTCGTGAGATCAAGCTCTGCGTGGGGCTGTGTGCTCAGTGCAGAGTCTGCTGGGATCCTCCCTCTCCCTGTGCCCCTCCCCTCCATGCATGCATTCTCTCTCTCTTTCTCTCTCATAAATAAATACAATAAATCTTAAAAAAATTATAATAATCAATGAGATTCAAATGACAGACATTCTAGTTGCTTCCAGATATTTTCTTTGGATAAAACACTTCAAGCTCCTTCAAAACTGGATGCTTCTCTGGGTGTTAATGGGGGAGACGATGATGGAAAAGACAAGGTAGCATTTGATTGACAATAGTTGCCAGATTTTAAACTTGATAAAGCTCACCTGTCAAAGAATAAGGAAGGAGGAGAGAAAATGGAGAGAAGACATGCTTATTAAGTTTTAAACTTAATTCCAGTATAGTTAACATACGGTGTAACATTAGTGTCAGGTGTACAATACAGTGATTCAACACTTCCATACATCACCTAGTGCTCATCATGACAGGACCACCCCTTAATCCCCATCTTCTATTCAGTGTGTTCTCTATAACTATGAGTCTGTTTTTTTGATTTGTCTCCTTTTCTTGTTGTTGCTTTGTTTTGTTTCTTAAATTCCACATAGGAGTGAAATCATATGGTATTTGTCTTTCTCTGACTTATTTGACTTAGCAGAATACCCTCTAGTTCCATCCACATCATTGACAATGGCAATGGTTTTTATGGTTGAATAATATTCCATTGTATATATATATACCACATTTTCTTTATCTCTTCATCTATTTGGAGAGAAGACATTTTTAAAGGATAAATCACCATGGATTCACTATTCACCCTATAAATCGATGTCAACTTTTTAACTGCCTTTCCTCCCTCCCCTCTTCCCTCCCTCCTTCCCTCCTTCCTTCCTTCCCTCCTTCCCTCCTTCCTTCCTTCCCTCCTTCCTTCCTTCCTTCCCTCCTTCCTTCCTCCTTCTGTTCCTTCCCTTCCCTTCTGGAAATACTCACTAAGTGCCAACTATGTTTTAGGCACCATGCAAGACATTGAGGATAAGAAACATGGTGCCTATCTCATGCCACTCATATTAGAGAGGTGGAAATAGCCCAAAATCAAGAATGTAGAAGACCTTTTATTTTAACTTACGCCACTACGTGTTTGATATTAGCCAAGTTTCTTAACCAATCTGGGCTTAGTTTAAACTTTGTTGTGGATAAAATAGTAATAGAGTTCCCAATCCATTGCAGGGAGTTGTCTGGTTGAACATAAAAATGATCTGAAATTCAAGACATCATAACTAACTGTATCTTACCAACTATCTTGACTTACCAAGACTTGCTTAACTCCTCTAGGTTACCTAACAGTGCAGCGAGCCCTAGAATTGAGGGTGGGGCCGAGATGCCCCACAGGGCATGGCTGGGAACGTCGGAATTGTGTGAGGTGGGAGGAATGAAGACAGGGTACTGGAGGAAACCAACATGCCCACCACAATGCATCTGGAAAAACTGACTCAAATTTGTGAAATATTTCATTAAATCCATACTCTCCAGCCCCTTTCAAAATCTAGATTTAAGCTGTTCTAAATTACAAAGTTCCTGATATTGTGTGTTGATATTGTGGTACTGTTTGTTTGTTTTCAGGCTCTGAGGAACTTGGTGGGACAGGAGGGTCCCAGGTCCTCTTCGTCAGTGGAGGAGGAAAGCCCGTGAAGAGGAGCTGGCTGGGCTGTGTGCATTGCAGGAATGTGTCCTGAGCAGGGCTCTCTGTTGGTGTCCACACATGCCTATTTAGATTTGGCTTGACTCCAAGGCACAGTGGAGCCTGCTGATCCCAGTGGTGGTGGTGGGTGGGCTGGCTCCCTCCGAGTGGCTGGGGGCCAGCAGCCTGATGGAGCGTTTCCAGTCAAGACACTGGATTGTCTTTCCCTGCCTTTACGGTTGGCCTTCAGCAAACTCCTTCAGAGTCCCTGCTTGGTCTGGGTCACACTGGGCGGACTCGGGAAGGCTCTTTCTCCATCTCAGGAGAAGACAGCATGTCTCCTTGTCAGTTCCAGAGTAGGAAGTTTCAGTGCAGTGGCCGGGAGAGGACATCTGTGTCCAGAGTGCTTCTGCCTCACTTTGGAACAGAGCAGTAGGGATGAGGCTTCTGGGCAAGAGGAGCACAGAGCTCTTTCTAGCCTTAACACGGTGGGAATTTCTCTTGTCTGTCTGTCTGTTTCTTTTCCATTGGCCATCCCTGTCCCCCCTAGAACATCAGTTGGTGCAAGCCGGGACCTCTTCATCCATACTCACTGCTGAATCCATGGTGCATAGACTAGCATGTGCACTATAACTATTTGTTGAATAAATGAACAGCAAAGAAAGCAGGAGGGAAGGTGGGAGGGGGCATAATTACTTTTCTTTCCCTTCAGTCTTGTTTTCCTGGAGTTATTAATTTTCTTGTCTTGTTTGCCTCTGGCCTGCTCCAGTATGCATTGGTTGATGGCTGAATTTATTACACAAATTCTGTCTTGGGGTTTCTCTTTGCTCTTATCTTGATATTCCCATTTCTTCTCTTTTGCCCTCTTCTTTCTTGAATGAATCAAAGGGTCAGAGAACTGTGGCCCCCTGCTTGTTTTTGTCAATAAAGTTTGTTTGGGGCACAGGCCCATCCCTGTGCTTGTATGTTGTCTGTGGATGCTTTGAGGCTACAACAGTAGAGTTGAATGTTGAGGAGAGGCAATATGGTCTCAAAGCCCAAGATATTTACTGTCTGGTCCTTAACAGGCAAGCTTGCCAGACCCTCATTTCTGCTGTCATTTTGTCAAACACATTTTCTCATGGCTTTCCAGAGGTTCCAGGGAAGAATAGAAAGATTTTTGAGACTCTGCAAGCTTATTTTCTTACTATTACCTTATTTTCTATTTTTAACTAGAATTGCTGGATTGTCTGGAGAGAGAATGCTGGGTTGGAAAAGAATTGCTCTCAAAAACTTGTAATAAACATTCTATTGAAGAAATTGTATAGTAATTATAGCAAATCCTAAGTAGTGCTTGCTGTTTATTCACAAAATATTGACACGTATGTGGTCCTCTCCCACACCAGGATCTAGAACCTTACCAGGGCCTCAGAAGCCATGTTTTATCCCCTCCAAGTCATCCCTCCCCTCAAATGTTACCTTTGTTCTGATCATGTCACCATGTTATCTTGCCTCCTGTAGAAAGAAGTATTAATGGGATCATAAGGTAAGTACGTAATTCTATGTCTTCATTCTCTCAGTAAAATGTTTGTTATATTCACCCATGTTGTCGTGTTGGGTTTATTCTTTCCATTGTATGAATTCAGCAGACTATATTTTCCCATTCTATTTTTGATGAACATTTGGGTTGTTTCCAGGTTGGGGCTGTAATGAGCAGAGTTTTATAGGCATCCTTGTACACGTCTGTTAGTATGTGATTTCCTGCATTTTTGGCTGAATATATAACTAACACAGGACTTTCTGAGTGATAGGGCTGCACTGGTAGAGTAGTAGTGGATGCTGCTAAGTTGTTTTCCAGAAGGATTATTCTGATTTATATTTTCATCAGCAATTAATGAGTAGTCCAGTTTATCTATATTCTTCCAACACTAGGTATTGTCCTGGTTTAAATTTTTTTTTATTCATTCTGATGCATA
>NW_022589747.1:4703047-4815802 GCF_004348235.1 Phoca vitulina
GTCTCTCATGGTTCTTCTCCCCCTCCGATTTCCCCCCCCTTCATTCTTCCCCTCCTGCTACATTCTTCTTCTTCTTTTTTTTTTCTTAACATATATTGCATTATTTGTTTCAGAGGTACAGATCTGAGATTCAACAGTCTTGCACAATTCACAGCGCTTACCAGAACACATACCCTCCCCAGTGTCCATCACCCAGTCACCCCATCCCTCCCACCCCACCCCCCACTCCAGCAACCCTCAGTTTGTTTCCTGAGATTAAGAATTCCTCATATCAGTGAGGTCATATGATACATGTCTTTCTCTGTTTGACTTATTTCGCTCAGCATAATACCCTCCAGTTCCATCCACGTCGTTGCAAATGGCAAGATCTTATTCCTTTTGATGGCTGCATAATATTCCATTGTATATATATACCACATCTTCTTTATCCATTCATCTGTTGATGGACATCTTGGCTCTTTCCACAGTTTGGCTATTGTGGACACTGCTGCTATAAATATCGGGGTGCACATAGCCTTTCGGGTCCCTACTTTTGTATCTTTGGGGTAAATACCCAGTAGTGCAATTGCTGGATCATATGGTAGCTCTATTTTCAACTTTTTGAGGAACCTCCATACTGTTTTCCAGAGTGGCTGCACCAGCTTGCATTCCCACCAACAGTGTAGGAGGGTTCCCCTTTCTCCGCATCCCCGCCAACATCTGTCATTTCCTGACTTGTTAATTTTAGCCATTCTGACTGGTGTGAGGTGGTATCTCATTGAGGTTTTGATTTGGATTTCCCTGATGATGCATACATTTTTTTGCGTGGGAAATTCAGTTTTTATTTTATTTTTATTTTTTTTATTGTGTTATGTTAGTCACCATACAGTACATCATTAGTTTGTGATGTAGTGTTCAGTGATTCATTATTTGCATATAACACCCAGTGTTCATTACAACACGTGCCCTCTTTAATATCTCATGGTTTTATTTTGCATTTTCTGCTAATTAATAATGTTGCATCCTTTAGCATATGCTATTAATCATTTGGTTACCTTTTTTTTGGTGAAGGATCTGGACAAAACTTTGCCCATTTTTAATTGAGTTACTTATCTTTTGCTGATTTGTGGTGGTGCGCTGCAATGACACATTTGTACATTACTAGCCAAATGTGTGTCCATCAGTTTCTGGACTCTATTTGTTCCGCTGGTACACTTTTCTATCTTTGCCTCCATATCATATTTGAATTAATGCAGCTTTATAAAAGTCTTGCTAGCTGGTGCTCTGGCTTTATTTTTCTTCTTCAAAAAATGCCTTTTTTGGGCTCCTGGGTGGCTCAGTTGGTTAAGCGACTGCCTTCGGCTCAGGTCATGATCCTGGAGTCCCGGGATTGAGTCCCACATCGGGCTCCCTGCTCAGCAGGGAATCTGCTTCTCCCTCTGACCCTCCTCCCTCTCATGCTCTCTGTCTCTCATTCTCTCTCTCGCAAATAAATAAAATCTTAAAAAAAAAAAATGCCTTTGTTATTTACAGCCTTTTGCATTTGCACACGAATTTTGGAATCAGTTTATCGATTTTCACAAAAAAATCCACTGGAATGTCAATTGAGATTTCATTAAATATACAGACCAATTTGAGGAGAACTGATTTCTGTTTGAGATTTCAATTATATATATTTTATATACATAATATATGAATATATAGTCAATATATATTCAATATATGTCAATATATTATATATTCAATTATATATAATATGAATATATATCATATATATAATATGAATATACATATATACATGACCTATTTATCATGTATAAATCATATATATATTCTATACTTTATTTTTTCTATGTCCCAAACTGGATTTTTCTACTAACCTATCTTCATTTCAGTGATGTCCTTTTCTGGGTTGAATTTTTATTTTATTTTTTGTTTTTTTCAAATTTAAAATTTTTATTTCATTCATTTTAGTATAGTTCTGTGAAAACCTTCATATTTCCTCTATTTTTGCAAACACAACCATAATTACTTTAAATTCCATGAATTAGCTCAAATACTGGGATCACCTTGCATCTGTTTCTAGTAATATTTGAATGACTAGTGGACATTGTTTTAAAAAGTTTGCCAAGGCTCTGGAAGCTGTTAACTTTCTATAGGCACATTTTAATTTTTTTCTGGCTGACAGATCATATATGAGCAAGTCACCTTGTAATAGGCTGGCCTATTTCAATATTGTCCTTCCTCTTAGGGTGTAACTCTTCTTGGGTCTTGTTTGAGATTCTCAAATGCTTATCAGTGTTTTTTATCCTTGGCAGGCCCTAAAATCTGGTTTTTGTCTCCTTAGCTCCAGGAGACCTCCAAATATTTTGATGTAGAAGCCATTGTTCTGGTTTGATCTGTTTTGTTCTAGGACGCATAGCTTAGTAGTTATTAAATGCCTTTAGAGGAAATTGCATGTGGAATGTCAAACTCATTTCTTTTTTATTTTCTTTTGTGTAGGAACTCACTTCCCTAAAGTCTTTGCTTCTTAATAGCCTTGAACATCAGTTCTTTTCTTCCCTGACTAATCGGTCTACAATAGGACACATTTTTGGTTTTGTCTCTGCCTCTGTTCCCAAGCTATGAGGGAAAAGCTGTAGCAAATGAGAGCTCACCATAATCTTTGACCCCTCTTGCAAAGATCTTGTGTTTCCAGATGCTGGATTCTGTTGTTATTCTTTAGCTCATTCAACAGTTGCTTTTGTATTTTAAAATTGTTCTTTGTGGGATACTCTAATCCAGATATTTCATTATAGATAGAGGTGAATTCTAATGAATTCTAAGAAATTTGATATTTTAGTCTCTGATATTGCTGTTAAGAATTCAATGTCATTTTGATTCTTTACCTTTGTAAGAAACGTATGTAGTTTATAGTGTTTTTCATGTTTTCTATATTCTTTTTTTTTTTTTATGATTTTTAATTTATTTGACAGAGAGAGACACAGCAAGAGGGGGAACACAAGCAGGGGGGGTGTGAGAGGAAGAAGCAGGCTTCCCGCTGAGCAGGGAGCCCGATGCGGGGCTCAATCCCAGGATCCTGAGATCATGACCTGAGCCGAAGGCAGACGCCCAATGACTGAGCCACCCAGGCGCCCCATGTTTTCTATATTCTAATGATATTATGTCTATCTATTCTTTCAATTTTTGAGAGAAGAATGATGAAACCTCCAGCTATGATCCTGAATTTGTCTATTTCTCCCTTCTGTTCTGTAATTTTTTCTTTATGTATTTTGAAACTCTGTTATCAGGTACAACTATATTTAAGATTTCTATGTCTTCTTGATGAATTGATCCCCTATCACTGTGAATTGATCCACTATCAACTAATGATGTTGCTTGGCTCCTCATACTATTCCTAGTTCTAAAATATACCTTGTTGGATATAGCTTTCTTGTGATCAGTATTTGCACGGTATAGCCTTTTCCATCCTTTTTACTTTTAATATATCTATGTCTTTATCTTTAAAGTGTGTTTCTTATAAATAACATCTAGGTGGCTCTTAATCTTTAATGCAATCTGACAATCTCTGATTTTTTTGAAACACAAATTTTTGGATCATACCCTAGATTTACTGAAACAGAAACTTTACATGATTCTAGATTATGCTGAAGATCCAGAACCACTGCTCTAGGTTTAGCAATATACTTATTTATTTTAGCATGGTCTATCTTTAAGTAATATATGATGTAAGAATCTTATAGCAGTATAATCTAGTACCCTTTTCCTATTCTTTACCCTAAATTGTTAGAAATTTTGCTCTATATATGTTATAAATCCCAAGAGACATTGCTATAATTTTTCCTTTAAACAGTCAATTGACTTTTAAGGAAATTTTCCAAATTAGGAAAAAAAAACAACCTAGCAACTCCTGATATGAGAAAATGAAATTACTAGCAGTCTTTCTTTGTGTAGCTCTACATTCCATCTAGTATCATTTTCTTTCTGCTTGGGGAATCCCTTTAATATCAGGGTAAGTCTGAAGGTGAACAAATTTTCTCAGGTGTTATTTGTTTGCAAAAGTCTTAATTTCACCTTTAATTTAGAAATATATTTTCACCGAGTGTTCTAGTGTTCTAGAACAATGAACTGATTTTCCTTTAAGCATTTTAAAGATGCCATTACATCATTTGACTTACATAGTTTCTGACAAGAAATTTGTAATAATTATTTTTTTCTACGTATGTTTTCTTTTCTTTTTTTCCTGGATGCTTTTAAGATTTTTAAAAACCAATTTAACCATAGTGTACTTTGTGTGTGTGTGTGTGTGCGTGCGTGCACACACGTGCATATGTATGTGTTTATCTAGTTTTGGGTTGGTTGAGATTGTTGGATCTATGGTATATAGTTTTCATCATATTTGGATAAGTTTTGGCCATTATTTATTCAAATATGTTTATGTTCCTTTCTTTTTCTTCTCTCTTTCTGAAACTCCAATGACATATATGTGAGACCATTTGCCATTGTTCCACAGGTCACTGAAGCTTTTTTCCTCTTCTTTCCCTTCTCTTCCTCTGTCTTCTTTTCTTCTTCTTTGCTTTAGCTTCAATAGTTTCCATTGCTATTCAAGTTCACTGATCTTTATTTCTTTATGTCTTCTGTGTTTGATTTACTTTTAATCTCATCTAGTGATTTATTTTTACTCTATATTTTATTTATTTTTTCTATAGATGATCCATTTGGTTCTTTCCTGTGTCTTTTTTTTTTCTTTCCTAATTATGTTCATGTTTTCCTTTACATCTTTGAGCATATTTTTTAAATTTACAATAGCTATTTTAGGGTTCTTATCTACTAATTACATAAATTTTTGGTCATTTCTGGTTCTGTTTCTACTAGGTGTTATATTTCATGTTTTTCTGTTCTTCGTGTATCTAGTAATTTTTTTATTAGATTCTGGACATCTGAATTTTTGTCCCACTTCTAAGTCCTAAAACTTTCAGAATCACTGCTGAATGTTCCGTGTATTCATCAAGATTTTTCTACTCTGGCTGATGAAAACTGAGCACTGTGTGAATTCTGGGAGTTGTTTGGTTTATACTTACCCAGTGCTTTTTTCAGTAGTTGTTCTATGCCCGGCCTCTTGAAGTTTATGCATACTTGAATTTGTATTAAGTCAAACAATTAAGAGGAGTCCTTAACTCTGAGTTACTGAACTTTTTCTCCGTTTAACTTACTTCTTTCTTGTACTCTGCCCTGCAAATTGTAGCTGGTTTGGCCTTCCTGAACTTGAATTTGTTTCTGCTACTCGGTTAGACTGCCAGGCACTGTTTCATGTCTGCCTCCCTGAGCTATAGTTAAATATTTCCTCCACAAAGAAAAACAGGATTATGATAAGATTAACCTTCTTTCTTCCCCGTTGTTCAGGAAACACAGTTCTGTGCTGCTTATTATCCAATGTCCAGAAAGCAATTTCTTACATTTTGTCTAGTTTTCTAGTTGTGTATAACAAGAGAGTAATCAGGTACTCCTTTATGTGATGAAGTAGAAACCATAATATATCTTTGCTGGTGTTAATGAATGGATACTATTTGTTAACATGACTTAGAGCCCTTTAAAAACCTACCACCAATGTATTCGCAATTAATTGTTCTAGGGCCATATCATTCTAGGTTTAAATTTGCTGTGAGAATTAGAATAAATCTTTGACCTAGGCTTTCCAGGAAGCAGTTCTGAGATTCACTCTGACTCTGTGGGGTTATGTTATGCAATTATTTCTAAAGCAATTTCTATAGCTACAGGATTTCAATACATTGAATGACTCAGGGCTGGTTACGTGCTCTACTCCTTGTGTGAACTCAGCCTTTTTTAGAGCACAGGAATGGAAGATCTGCTGAAGAGACAAAGAAAAACTATCCATTGCCAGTAGGGAAGGGCCGTCAAGGCAGCTCTCTAGCAGCTCAATGAGAATTAATGTGGTAAGTCTCTTGTCTTCTATAAGTCTGTTTTCTCATCTATGAAATAACGGCAACAACTGTTGATTCCTAGAGTTTCAAACTCAATTTTCACAGTTGAAATCCCTGCTCAGAACTTTCCTATGATTTCTCTTGTATTCTTGAAATACAATATGGCCATGAAGTCCAGCATGTGTGGGCTCTTCTACTTTTCTACTTCTGTAAACAGCCCTCTCAACCACTTTTTTTTTTTTTTTTAAATCAAGACAACTTTCTCCCTGTTCACTGATTATGGGTATCTCATGGGACCTTCAGAAGCATAATAGCCTCTCATTTCAGGATCTTGTGTATACATCCCCTACGTCCCAAAAACCCTTCCTTCACCTCTTTACCTGGTTCAGTAGGGTCAGATTTCAGGTGAAGTGTCATTTGTTCAGGAAACCTTATTGAAGCCCCAGTTCTGGCTGTGGGATCCTCTGAAGGAACTATAATTGCCTCTTAAACTTTAAGTTAATATTTTTTTTGCAGCTTTCAGGTTTAATGTTGGCACATTTACAAGATTATAAGCTTCATGAAGGAAGGAATCTCTGCGTTTTGTTCACCACAGTGTAACCAGGACCTAACAGAGTGCACTGTACATCCTGGATGTTTAATGGATATTTAACTCCTGAATGGATTGCCGAAGCAGCAAACTTGTAGTATGTGCAGTGTGTCCCCTTCACCATACAAATACTGCTGGTCCAAGTTCCAGCAGTGCTATTTAATAACTGTGTGACTCGGGTGAATGACTTGACTCCTCTGTGTCTCTGTTTCCTTGCCTGCAAAGTGGGGGTAATAAGAAGACCTACCCATATGGTTGCTGTGGGTGTTAAGTGTCTAAAGGCTGAGAACAGTGCCTGCATGCCATATACCGTAACCAGTTGGTTTAGGCTCCTACACACAGTAGCCCAATGTGGACTGTGGGATCCAGAGAGAACCCTGCTGGCTTCTGGTGTCTCATGGCTCTAGCTTCACGTTTCATAAACTGAAGACACTGCATGTCAACAATGACACATGATGTGTGCAGATCCTTCAAGTCAGTGGTGGTCTGAATGGGTCTAGATCCTCATACCTCTGACTTTTGTCTTACCCTCAAGCTTATCACGCAACTGGGGCTACAAACTGGAATGCATATGGTCTCTGCCTCTAGGCTGAGATAGTGGACAGGTAGGTGAATGGGCCTCTCCTCTCCACTCACTCTTGTTCCTGGACTGGTGACTGAACCCTTGTGTCCTCAGGGATGCTGGGGGCCTGCCCCAGCGGCTACCTCACTTTAGCTTGGCAAAAGGCCCTCTCCAACATTTTTTAGGTGCTAAAGATACTTGAATTTCCACCCTTTCCTGATGTGCTAAATATCAAGGGTATAATTAGGAATTTCCCAGCTCCATATGGCCTCTTTAATTTCAATGGTACATTCATCCTTTTACACATGCTCAGTAACCTGATCGTTTCAGCCTTTCTCATCCCCTTCCTAATTATTAAGGAGGGCCATCATGATTTGACAGGAATATCTGATTTTATCTGTCTTGTTGCTACCAACTGCCAGAAGTTGCTAGTTCTCACTGAATTGCATGACTCAAAGGTGGATTTGGATAACACAGTCATTTAATTACACTCATCTTAAGATTCAAAGCATTGCTCAGGCCACGATTTGGTAGCGATTGTTAATCAAATCCACTTTGGAGATAGATGCAAGTACAAACTATAGAACATCAGGTGCAATTTGATTTTGAAGGGTTTTTCTTTTTTCTTTTTCTTTCTTTCTTTTTTTTTTTACCATTATGAATAATGAAGGTGCTGAGGGTGGCTCAGCATATTCAATTGGATATCATTAAATTCCAAAGGTTGTGGTTTTTAAAAGCAGCATCTGCCTGCTGTCTGCTGGGATTTTAAGGTGAACGAAGCACTTAAAAGCTATGCTTTCTTGCATTATCTCCCCTTCTTATCTCTGCATCCTGCCCACCCTCTCATTCTGCCTACTTTGTACTCAGTTCCCCCGTCCATAAAATTGATGCTAGATGCTGGGATGGCTCAGTTCTTAAGGGTCTGTCAAGGGAGAGGGGACACACAAGAGAATTGACAGAAGAAAATAAGATGAGTGACAGAGGCCAGTATGGGGTGCTATAGAACAGAAGAGGGTACTCAACTCTGTGGGGGAGAATCGGAAAGGCTTCCTGGGCTGGGGGAATCCACCTGAGCCACAGGGGAGGGTCAAGTCTGCATGTTCAGATGAGAGGCACTTCACCCACTCATACCATTTTTCTAGGACCTCAAAACATTTGCAGATCAGTCATAGCCATCCAGGGCTCATGGGATTTAAATAAAACCAAGTATTAGAGACACTGTCCAGTTCCCCCTTCCCCATCTGTCTCTAATTTGCAAAGTAATATACAAAGTTTGGTCTGTGATTCCAGCAATTCCCCTCCATATCCTCTTTCCTCCTTAAGTGTCTCCCTGCTTTTCTCTCTCTACACCCCAAAAATCCACTTGCACTATCCCTGGACCTCTATCAGAACCAGCTATTAGGAATAGCTCAGGCCAACTACTTCTTGGTCATGTGTAAATGACTGGTAAGAATCAGTCACTCTCAGGGGGTATTTTCAGGGGGTAGCCAGACAAAAGCATCTCTGTTTATGTGAGCAACATATCAAAAGTCTGGAGAGATCTTTGCAGTCAAGGGGAAAGGAGGTCAGGGAAGACACAACCATGCTGAGGCCCTGAAATCCCCTGCATGGACATCAGAAGACCCCAGAGGAGAACCGGCAGTAAAGCTTAATGAAATCTTAAGTCTAGAACAACTGATATCAAAGCAATTATTTATGTGTTGGTGTGGGAGAGGTGTATTGCCCAAAGTTGGGTTCTATCTGAAATATAGGGAAGTCTCATTGTTCAGGATAATGAGGAACACTTCATTCCTAGAAGGGAGAGCACAGCAGTCAGCCTAAAAGAGACCCAAGAGCTGAACCCTGGTTTCTGGGAGTTCTTATTCCAGTATTCATCACCTTGATTTATATCCTTTTTTGTTCGTCTGATTCCAGCAACATGGTGCAAGCAATGCTTAATTACAGATAGTGTCAACAATTTCAGTATCATCTTTTTCTGTTTTTCTTGTTGGGCAGATAATTTCATTTAAAAGCAAAAACAAAAAAGGGGTAACATGGATGGGTGCCCAGAAGCAAAGTTTCATTGTAAGTTTTGGGATTTAATTGGACTTTCCCTTCCAAGGCATTTTACCTTGATTTTTTTTTTTTTTATCATGTTGTATGTTATATCCCCAGTTTTTATTTATCTCATAACTGGAAGTTTGCATTCTTTGACCCCCTTCATCCAATTCCCCATCCCCATCTCCCACCTCTGATAATCACAAATCTACTCTTTCTTCCTGAGGTTTTTTTTTCTTTTTAAGATTCCATATTTATATGTGAGATTATATGGGATATATGAGATTATATGGTATTTGTCTTTCACTGTCTGACTTATTTCACCTAACATATTGTCCCTAAGGTCCATCCACGTTTTCACAAATGGCAGGAGTTCCTTTTTTATGACTGAATAATGTTATTTTTAAATAGTATTTTAATTCCATATCTATATCTATCTATGCATATATAGATATACCCCATGTTTCTTTATCCATTCACCTACTGATGGACACTTAGTTTGTTTCCTTGTCTTGACTCTTACAAATAGTGTGGCAATGAACATGGGACTGCAAATGTCTTTGACATAGTGATTTCATTTCCTTTGGATAAATACCCAGAAATAGGATTACTGAATTATATGGTTGTTTTATTGTTAACTTCTTGAGGACCCTCCATACTGTTCTCCAGAGTGGCCACACCAGTTTGCATTCCCACCAACAGTACATGAGGGTTCTCCTTTCTCCACATCCTCACCAGCTGTTTCTTGTGTTGATTTTAGCCATTCTGACAGGTGTGAGGTGATATCTCATTGTGGTTTTGAGTTGTATTTCCCTTATGATGAGTGATGTTGAGCATCTTTTTGTGTCTGTTGGCCATTTGGATGTCTTCTTTGGAGAAACGTCTGTTCATGTTATTTTTCAATTGGATTATTTGCTTTTTTAAAAAAGAAATGATTACCCACCCCATTTCAGAAAACAAATAAATGAATCTCTGTTTCTCATTAAAAAAAAAAAAAATGTGAGGCCTGAGAGAAATAAGGTTGCCCCCACAGATGTTGCTTCTCCCCAGAAACTAGGAGGAAGGAAGTCAACCACAGAGTTTCCATTATGTATTTTAGAGGGTGTCCATCAGAGAGACATCCACAGCGGATATCAGGGCAAAGGCCCCCCTGCAGACCCCCAGGCCAGCCCACTTTGCTCCAAGGCTTCTAGACAAGGCCTCCCCTTGGCCTTGATCACATCCTGGGTCAAGACAGTCATGATGCTCACAGCTGCTAGTGACCGGCTGACATGTCCCCACACAGTCATATTTCATTTCTGTGGTCGTGGAAAGCAGCTGGTCTGCAGGACTCAGGGGACGGGCAGCTGGGAAAACTATTGTCAATTGCACATGAGCACTAATGCTTACAACACCTAATTCTTATGACATGAATGAATGAGCATTCCAAGTGATGGGATTCAAGCTCAGCCCGTCTGGGGACAGGACCCAGTCAACCCCGGCCGGGCAGGGGTGCTTCCCAAGCCACGGACGTGGGCACGTGCTGGAAGAGCAGAGTTTTAAATCATGGTGGTCATTGCTGTGAAGGGACTCATTTTATGTGTTGAAGCTCTAAAGATTGTTTTTGTTTTTAATTAAAAGATTATCTTCTAAAAAATGACACCCTTGCAGAGGGAACCACATGGACAAGGGCTGGAGGCCCAGGAAGGTCCAAAGTGCCTCACCACTAAACATGTCACGGAGCTGCCTGGGAGCTTCAGCTCAAACTAGCCAGAGTTGTTTTTCCCCCCTTTTTAAAAAAAATTTTGGCAACACACAGCATTGATACAAAATTACTAAAATAAATATATTTTTAGAGGGGGAAAAAAGGCATAATGTAGAAAAATATGGGCTCTAAAATTTCAGTTTCAACAAAGACTCTGGGGCCCAGGACAGAGGGAAAAGGGAAAATGTGATAAGGTCCTCATGTTCCGTGGAGAGGGAAGAAGGAATGAATGCCGTTGATTCTCAGTGTCGATCAAAGAGTATAGTCTTCCACAGATCGGTTAAAATGTGAGACAGAAGCACAGAACAAGAGGCAAAACTCACACGCTTGGCTGGAAAGCACGCCGGCGAGGTGCTCTGTACGGGACACCAGAATTCAAGCACACGGAGAAGTTGGTAATGGGGGCGGGCAAAGATACAAGAGCCAATGTCAGAAAGTCAAGCTTAAAGAGTCACACAACCCTGAAAAATAAGATTCAGGCAAAAAACATCGGGGACAAAGTGGCATTTTTGTTGTTGTTGTTGTTGAAATAGATACTCCACTGAATATATAAAAGTTTAATCACCCAAGACAATGGCATTGAAATCTAGATAGTGAAGAAATCATGAGACATAAAATTAAGTGCAGCGATAGAATCTTCAATATCATATTTACATCATACATATTTCCAGAACATGATACGACAGAGAAAAAATATACCCATGGAGTATCTACAGAAACGTACCGTGTCCTGGCCCACGAAGAAAAGCTCACTAAATGTTTCTGAAAGACAGAAATCAAAACAGCCGCATTCTCTGATGACGGTGCAGTAAAACTAGAAATTAAGACATAAAAGGAAAACAAATAAACAAAATCTATCCACTTGCCATTTTAAGAGCAGCATTCTGAAAATTTCTTATAATGAGCGAATAAAGAGACATCGTGGACGATGTAGAAGCAACAATGAAGCACTATGTGTATCATGCGAAAATACAAGCAATGGGGCCCAGGAGGGGCAGGAAAAAATGTATAGTCATACTTATCAGACAGTGTAAAAGACTGAAGACAAGTTAGCTAATTATGTACAAGAAGCTATAAAAGGAACAAAGAACAAAGTCAGAAGAAGTACACATGTAATGAAATTGAACAGTAAAAATACAGCAGACTTGATGGAGAGAATTGTAAGCATGTTCCTGGAAAGCATGATAAAATAGAAAACCCTTTGGCAAGTCTGCTAGTAACACTGAAGTGAAGGAAGGAAAGAGAGAGAAAGAGCGAGAGAGAGGGAGGCAGAGAGAGAGAGGGAAGGAGGGAAAGATGCACACACAGGGGGAGAGCGAGAGGGGCGTAAGAAAGGAGTTTTAGTTCCAAAAGACTTATTTACAGATGGGGACCATCGGCAGGGCTAGTTGCATGGACTGGATAGTTTGTGGATCTTTTTCTGGCAGGGAGGCAGGGAAGAGGACATCCATTCATGGTAACCCACTAAAAGCACATGCCCTGACACAGCCCCTTATGTTGCAAACATGTAATAATGACAGATGAAATGAAAAAAGAAACTCAGACACTCCTTTCCATGAACCTGAGAAAGAGAAACAAAATGAGCTATGCAAAGCCGTGCAGTGTGGAGCAGGGCTGTAGTGGAGGGCGGGCTGCTTCCTGAGTCTGCAAGACCACGACAGCCGGGTCTCCTGCAGGGACTCGGGATGGCTCCACCAGAGGTGAGTGACCAGCAGCGGTCTGAAGTGAGTTCCTGTCTTATCAAAGGAGCATGAAAAACCTGCTGCATGCTACCTTGTTATTGCTTCTCCAGTGGGCCTTGAAAAATGGGGCTATGTTGGGTTTTCAGTCTGATCAGGGTACCCTTCTGGTCTTTAAGCAGAGCGGGTAGTAATTCTAGACCTCCCGACAGACACTCATGAGTCAGCCGTGCACAATGCAAAACTGGCCTGCTTTAAATGTCCCACCGGGTTCTAAACTTTATAGCTATACATCCAAGGTACTTCAGCATTTATTAATACTGGAAACATTTTACAAAGTATGCAAAATGTTGGAGTGTTGAGATGATTGTTATGGAAAGAAACATTTAAGTGCAACAGAAATATTGTGAATTCTGGTGTGTGTTTTCTTAAGTGACTTAAAATACACATTTAGTATCGGCCAGTTTCTGTGGGCCAGGAGTCCAGGCTGGGCGTGGCGGGGTCTTCTGCTCTGTGTCTCTCTGAGCAGCCATCTATCTAGATGCCGGCTGAGTCCCCTTCCTTCCTGGAGCCTGTGGGCCTCTCCCCAGCTCCCTTGGCTGGTGGCAAAATTTGCATTCCATTTCCTGTGGTTGTGGAACTGAGGCTTCCTTGCTGGCTCTTAGCCATGGGCTGTTCCCAACTTGCAGTTCCTTGCTGGCTCTCAACTTGGCCGCTGCGTTCTTCAAGAGCAGCAAGAGAATCTCTCCATGAATTACTTTAAAAAAAAACTATTCTCTTGGGGCGCCTGGGTGGCTCAGTCGGTTAAGCGTCTACCTTTGGCTCGGGTCATGATCTCAGGGTCCTGGGATTGAGCCCTGCATCCGGCTCCCTGCTCGGTGGGGAGTCTGCTTCTCCCTATGCCTCTGACCCTCGTCCCTGCTTGTGCTCTCTCTCTCTCTCTGTCTCAAATAAATAAATAAAATCTTAAAAAAAAAAAACCCGTTCTCTATTTACTTGTACCTATGGAAGCGCATACTCTCTAAGACAGCATGCATGCTCAAATCAACATATGAGACTGGACACACTTATTCTCTTGAATTTCATTCCTGTGCACACCACGTCATCACCCAGAGAATGATCTTGACATTCTTCTTATAATATAGCTCAGCTCATTGGTGAGAAGATCATCATGGTTCCCATTTTGCACTGTGACCATCTGAGTTTGTGTTGGTGTATTCTTGCTCCTACAGTTCAAGTCATTATCCCTTGTTAAATCCTATCCAATTCATGTGAATTATTATTTATCTGTTCAAGAATTTTTGGTCTATATCCATCCTATCTTCATGCTTTTGGGGGGAAAGTTAGTCTAGAGGGGAATTAAAATAATGGGATAGTCTGACGGATTAAAAGGATTTTTGGAATTGCTTAGACTTAATAAATGTAATCATCACATCCATAAGGATCCAAACTCTGAATAAAACCAGGTAGAAGAGTGCATGCCCAAAAGTTTAACGTCATTACCTTGTAAGCAAAAGATACGGTCACTGGAATGTTTGTACTGACAAGAGACACACATCCCGCAAACATTTTCCGAGCTGCTCCTACAGCTTCTGTCCCTTTATCGAGTTCTCTGTCATCCTTGCAGCTGGAGAAGGGCAACATCCTGGTCGAAGACTCTCTTGCTTAATTTTTCCAGAAAATCTGCCAAAAAGAGAGTCTGTCACACCCTAATTCCGGTTATGAATTTACTCCTGGATGTGACTATTTAGCATCTCTAGCACATCAAACGATGTTTTCCAGTTAGGAAGTCGGCTCTGATGGCCAGCAGACCTTTCCTGCAAGTAAGAAGCTCAGCCCTGTGGGCAGGAGCATGACCTGTCAACAGTGTCCTCACAACTCAGCAGGGCTTTGGGGTTGGGGAGCCTGGGGGCATGGGCAGCATTTATGCTCCCTGGGGACATGTCACCTACCACTTCTCTCTTGGAGAGCTGAGGTGCAAACAAGCAATTCGTGAAACCCTCTTGCACCAAGTTGCTCTCGGTACAGGCAGTCACCCTGTCCTTCCAGGACGGAGCAGGGGTGCTTGGGAGGCCTTGGGCATCGTTACCTGTCTGAGCCTCCGGTGTGACAGGAATTCAGGTCAGCATTGCTGTTTGTCTCTTTTGCTTCCTACTGAATCCACTCCTGCCAAGGACTCTTCACATCCATGCAGCCAAGCCCGCCTGAGAAGGTGCCAGCTGAATAAAGCCCTCCCAACCCCTCCGCGGTTTCCTATTGTTTGCACTTTGATAATCCCCGAAGCTCAGTGCAGACTTTCACTATTTAAAAGGTGCTCTATTAAGCAATAAGAAGTCACATGCACATTAGAGGGCTCATTTTTTTTTTTTTAAGATTTTATTTATTTATTTGACAGAGAGAAACACACCAAGAGAGGGAACACAAGCAGGGGGAGTGGGAGAGGGAGAAGCAGGCCTCCTGCTGAGCAGGGAGCCCGATGTGGGGCTCAATCCCAGGACCCTGAGATCATGACCTGAGCCGAAGGCAGACGCTTAACAACTGAGCCACCCAGGCGCCCCTAGAGGGCTCATTTTTTGAAACCGGGAGCTGGCCGTGGGTGCCAGCTGAGGGAGACTCAGGTACCCAGCCAGTGGAAGCAGGGCTGGTACCTGCCCCCAATTGCGAAACTTCGTGCAGTTCTTGACCAAGCGTTGGAGGAGCTCTTTGTGAGAGCTGCCACCACATTTTAATTACCACTAAGCCCGCTTGGCAACATGTCCTTTCTTGGCAGCATGTGAAAAAAAAAAAAATGGGGGAACTGGAAGACAGACTGGTGGTTTGATTTTTGTAAAAAAGAAAACACTATGGTGCCAGAGGAAAAGGACATTGCAAGCTTTTCCTGATGCACCGGATTGCGTTGAGATAGGCACGCTAACCACAGGCCCTGGGAATTTCAAGGCACTCAGGGAGAACAGAGGGTTGGCTTCAAGTAGTAGGAAACTCGCAGAGAGGGAGTAGTTTGAGGTACGGTCCTTGGGCATGAAGGAAACCCCCGGTTTCCACCAAATCCCTTTTCCCAGGCTTACCTGCTGGCAACACGGAGCAGAGTCTCTTTGCTCTTCCCCGCCCCCCTCTGCCCGGCAAGCCTGGGGCTGTCTGGACTCCCAGGGTGTGTGAGAGCTTTACCACTTGCCTTCTCAGATAACATAAATAAAGCGTTGTCCAAAGCAGACAGATACTTGGGCAATTCTTTTGGAACATTCAGTCCCTGATGTTCCAGTAAATTGTTGCATCAGGGAAGATGAACATACAGGGCGCTGAGAAGAACATAATGAAAAAATGTGCAGAAGTGAGTTGGGGCGGGTTAGCCAAGGGCGGAGCAGCCTTGGCCGGAGTAAGACCACACGGAGGGCTGTGGTCGGTGGCACCGAGGTCCTCATGGAGGGACACGCTCCATGCAAGTGTTTGTGCTGCTCCCCTGCCCTCTGGTGACCTGGGTGAGGACTGGTGGGGGGCAGCTGTGCACCTTTCCCGTGCTGCTCAGAGCGATTTGGAGGCCACTACGCGGACAACCCAACTTCTCTAAGGGCTGGAGGGAGGGACCAGGGGTCGGGGTAGAGGACTCTGTAAAAGTCAGGAATGAACTTGAATTCCTGCCCTCTGTCCCCTAACCAGTGGCACCGGTGGTACAAAGTGGCATTAGCAGACAGTGCTGTGAGGACTGCTACGTCACCGTGGGTCGCAAAGTTAGACTAAATTAACACAGAGAAAGTGCAAGGTGTAAGTGCGGTAGGTCAGGGAGCCAGTTTCGGGGGCTCTCATGGCTCCTCCAAGGCCCCATCGTTATTATGGGGCCAGAGGGGGCGGGCAGGCAACGGTGGGCTGCAGGGTGAGGTGCATTCAAACCCCCCAGCCTGGGGTCAGCCCCTCCACCTCTGTGCATCAGCTGCCCCCCGGGGGGCTGAGCAGTCTGGGGGTGAATCTCCCTTTCCACATTCAGACAATGTGAATTGTAATAACAGCACCTGTTCTGAGGGCCAGGATGGCTCTGGGTCCTCAGCCCATGCCTGGGCGTTCACTCTTTTATTAATGTTGGTAATCCTACAAGCTTTCAGTATTTGCATTGTTGGCAGTATTCTATGGCAGAAACCCTCCCCCCCATGCCGCCCCTCTGAGAAGACCAGCCAGGAACGTTTTGTGGATGTCTGTCTAAAGACAACAGCAGGACAGAGGTCTGGCTGGGGGGCAGGAGAAAGCCGTAGTAAGGAATGACCACATGCCCAGTTTTGCCTACTCCAGCTCTGCAGGATCAGGCACTTCTCTGAGTCTGCTGTCCTACTTGAGGTCCCACACCAGTAAGACCCTAGTGGGACAGTCTCTGTCTGATGAAGCCCCACAGCCCCCCATCTTTGTGGACATGTTGCTGTGGACACTTGTTTTCATTTGTCCCCGTGCCTGTTGGGTTAGCTTCGTGTGCTGGTCATTGTGTTTTCAAAATGATTGCGTAACGGGAGGTTTAGGATAAAAGCCTTTTCTGTGCAAGCACTGGCACATAAAGACGCTTGGCGACACCGTGACCCAAAGACCGCACTGCACCAAGTCCGAAGCTCTGAATGAACTGGGTCCACCAAGTGGTCCAAACCTGGGCTCTGCTTCCCTGGGGGCACGCCTCTTCTGGCTCACCACCACTCCTGGGGGGTAGCCCTCAGGGGTCCCGGCTTATCGTGAGCATCTCCAGTGAGGCCCCTCACCTGGTGTGGGTCTAGGACTTTGATCTCTGTCCCCATGTTCCACAGAACCTTTAAATGCCAAAGTTCTGACTTTTGTTCAGTAAACGCCTTCTGGCTGAGAACAGCTTCTTAGTGCTGGTCTCCTCTCTGGTTCCCTGCTTTCTCTCCCATTTAGGTGCTTTACTGCCTACCAGCTCTTCAGCTTCTAAGAAGAGTGACTCTTCTTAGCTGTTTCACAAGACTTCTTATTATTTTGAGCAGTCGGGGGTGTCCAAATACCCCAGGCTGCCATTATGGAAGCAGGAAGAACCATTCAAGTCTGCAGAGCTTACTGGTCCTCCTTAAGCCTCAGTTTCCTCAGCTGTAAAATTGGAACAGCTAATCCTACTCACATTACAGGTAAAGTGTTTAGTGCAGCTCCTGGCCTAGAGTAATTACTAACATTAATCTTTCAGATTGAAAAAGATATAAAATTCAGCAAGCCTTGGGAGAGATCATTGCCTCCTTCCCCGAAACACAAAGGAGGAGCCCTGGTGGTAGGAGACCCGTTTCTGTAAGGCAGCCTTGCAGGAAGCACCTCCCCAGCCAGCCAATCCAGCGTCTTGCCGATATAAACATAAATCAAAAAACCATGCAACCCTGTGCAGAATGGATGCACCTGTTCAGTACTTTAAAACCTTCCCAGTATCATTTGGCTAGGACTCAGTCCTGCCCAGACACAGATGCCATATTCTTTCCCCGTTATACACAGGGCATCCAGGATACAACTGTCACCTACCAAAATCCTGCTCATCCTCCAAGCACAGTTTCTGTGTGAAAAGTCTCGCTTCACAAGAATTCAGAACACCTTGAACCTCACCTGACTTTTGCAGCTTCTGTGTGAATCTGTGCCCCACGTGGCACCACCTTTAAAATCACCCATCCGTCCATCTCCACACCTGTCCATAGCAATCACGCAGGAGCTCAGAGCTGTGGAGAAGATGCATTTCCATGTGACAGCAAGGCGTGGGGGGAACAAGAATACACAGAAGGACTTTGAGCCACAGATAGGGGGACAGTGCTTTCTGCTACTATTCTAAGAATAGCAGTTGGGTGAGTTTTATACTTGCATAAATTCTAAAATCAGTCCTTAATTGCATAGGTCCGTATTACCCAGAATCGAACCAAAACCAAAGTCAATCCTAATGGTCTCTCATCTCACATTTAAAAATGGCCAAACCCAGCCAGAAATTCTAAAAATGACAGCAACAGAAAGCAATGAGCAAGCAGCCTGTAGCCAAAAAGTTCACAGAAGTCCAAAACCATCCATTTCTACATTTGCACAATGCGTTTATTCTAACCTTGAATCCTGAGGCATAGGGAATTAGGTGCAGCAATGTAAGGCAGGCTGCTCTTGGAAGACACATCTCAACATACATTATCACAGAGCCCATCCTGAGCAGAAGGGGTTCCTGGTCTCTTGTGGCTCGGGGACCCAGAAGTCAGGGTCTACACGCCCAAAGCACTTCGGGCGTCGTGTGGACGCTGTCCCTGGTGTTGGGCAGCAGGGTAGCCTGGCCCCGTGCCAGGGCCCCAGTGGCTGCCACAGGGATGGTCCTTCCAGAAGGAATGGCTTTGTTCATAATCCCCCTCTGATCCCCACTTGCCTAGAGGATCAAAGGAAATAATAATTCAGAGCATTTGACTTTTCTGGCTGGCTGTGATCCTAACAGCAACAGCAGGTTGGCATTGCACATTATTACAGTTGAAGTCACGTAGCCAAGGGCTCACAGCTGGTAAATGGCTGAGACGTAATTTGGGCCCTGGGTCTGTGTCCAGAGTCTGTGCTCCGACCCTGTGGGCTGGGTCCCTAAAAGCTCCTGTCACAGCTGTGGTCTGAGGCTACAGTCCCACAGCCTCCCCTACCTCCTGGTCTGAACGGAGAGCCCTCCATGATGGCAAGAGAGACACTTCCTGTCCATCCAGCAGTTACTGAGCACCTACTGTTTATCAGAGGCACTGTCTTAGGCCCTGGAAATTAACTGTGAACAAGACAGAAGAGATCGACGTCACAAGGAGCAGCATGCACATGACAAATGAACAAGAGGATGGATAGTGTTAAATGCTCTGGCCCACGGGACACGAGGCTGTTGTATGTGAACGCAGGAGGGTGGAGGGCTGCCAGGGGCCTGAGATCATCAAGGAAGGACCCTCTAGGGGGAAGACATCAAGTGCCGGCCCCACAAGGAGGAAGAGGAGAAATGGCCATAGATGTTTCCAGCAGAGGCTCGTGGTGGGAGCCAGCTTGGTGTGTTAGAGCAAAGCTTCTCCGAACCACCGTGTATTAGTCAGCTCAGGCTTCTGTAACAAATAGCACAGACTGGGTAGCTTACACAGTGGGAATTATTCCCGCACAGTTCTGCTGGCTGGAAGTCCAAGATGAAGGTGCGGGCAGGTCTGGCTCCTTCCGAGGCCTCTCTCCTTGGCGTGCAAATGGCCGCCTTCTCCCCGGGTCCTCATCAGGTCCTTTCTCTGCATGTCTGTGTCTAATCTCCTCTTCTCGTAAGGACACCTGTCAGATTGGAGTAGAGCCCACTGAAATGACCACATTTTAACTGATTCGCCTCTTCAAAGGTCCTATCACCAAATATTGTCACATTGGGAGTCATGACTTATGGATACGAATTTGAGGGAACACAGTTCAGCCCATAACACAACCAGAGGCCTCGTTACAATCCAGATTTCCAGACACTGAGTTTCTGAGGCAGTAGTTCTCAGATAGGGTCTGAGAATCCGCATTTCCTTTTTTTTTCTTTAAGTATTTTATTTATTTATTTGACAGAGAGAGACATAGCGAGAGCAGGAACACAAGCAAGGGGAGTGGGGGAGGGAGAAGCAGGCTTCCCTTGAGCAGGGAGCCCGATGCGGGGCTCGATCTCAGAACCCTGGGATCATGACCTGAGCCGAAGGCAGATGCTTAACGACTGAGCCACCCAGGCGTCCTGAGAATCCACATTTCTTTCTTTCTTTTTTTTTTTTAAAGATTTTATTTATTTATTTGACAGAGAGAGAGCACAAGTAGGCAGAGTGACAGGCAGATGGAGAGGGAGAAACAGGCTCTCCGCTGAGCAGGAAGCCGGATGTGGGGCTCGATCCCAAGACCCCAGGATCATGACCTGAGCTGAAAGCAGCCGCTTAACGGACTGAGCCACCCAGGCGCCCCAGAATCCACATTTCTAACAAGTTCCTAGGTGATGCTGCAGGTCTGGGGACCCGACTTTGAGAAACACTTTACAGTGCCCGAATTTCACTAAGGCAGCCCCAGAGTGAGCTGGAGAAGGGCTGAGCCGCGATCAGCAGAAGGGGAAGGGACCTGGGCGCTGGCCTGCACGGGGCTCTGTATCGAACAGATTTGTGTGCAAACCTCGGCTTCACTTCCTGTCAGCCCCACGACCTTGGGAAGTTATCTCAACGACCTGCGCCTCATTTCAATGTGGGGCCTTTGCGCCCCCGTCATCCGCATAAAGCTTCTGGCAGTGCCCAGGAACTGTCAGCTTTTTATCAGTGGAAGCAGAGATAATCCAACATTAGCAGGGCACTTGAGCTGTTCGTCTATGGAGACCCCTCAAAAGAACTCCACGAGCCAACCCCTGGGACTCTTCCTTCTCATAAAGTCCTGCCCTGGTCCCAGCCATCTTTCTCCTGGGGGGCAGAAGGGGGCAGGCAGGAGAGAAGTGCCTGCCCCGTGGCCCTGCTGGGTCACCTCCTTGACCTCCCCACGGTGTTTATGAGGGTAGACATTCACTGCGTCTCTATTGTTGTTCCTCTGGCTGCCTCTTTTGCTTCCAGGCTTTGCTCTGGGGCTTTGCTCTCTGCAGGAACCTCCAGCTGCTTCTTCATCACCATGAACTTGCTCAGCCCTTCCTGCCTCCTCCCACCGGGTTGAGGTCTTCAGCATTTTCTTTCTTCTGCAGGGTGGCGGGCAGAGCACAGAGAGAGGTTTTGCCTCTGGAGACACAGGGTGCCTGAGATCCACACTGTGAAGGCTTTCTTCAATCCCAGATGACTGATCTTTAAGGAGGGACGACAGAGGTAGCTCGAGGGGCGGAAGAGTCACAGGGCCTGGGT
The DNA here is from genome assembly GCF_004348235.1 of Phoca vitulina. NCBI lineage: Eukaryota > Metazoa > Chordata > Mammalia > Carnivora > Phocidae > Phoca > Phoca vitulina. Next base: position 4,724,396 of record NW_022589747.1, read on the forward strand.
CCAGACACCCCCCACCCCAGGTCCACCGTGATGGCCCTGCCTAGAGCTGTGGTTTCCCCACAAGTGGGGCAGATGATGGCCAGGCACAGAGCTGGGGAGGCCCCCAGGTCATTCTGGAAAGCCAGGAGCACACACTCTGTGGTGGGGTTCAAGGCAGGACTACTCATTTTAAAACTGACGGCCTGCGTGGCTCAGTCAGTTAAGCATTCCATTCTTCTTTTTTTTAAAGAATTTTTTTTTTAATTTTTATTTATTTGACAGAGAGAGAGAGACAGTGAGAGAGGGAACACAAGCAGGGGGAGTGGGAGAGGGAGAAGCAGGCTTCCTGCGGAGCAGGGAGCCGGATGCGGGGCTTGATCTCAGGACCCTGGGACCCTGACCTGAGCCGAAGGCAGACGCTTAACGACTGAGCCACCCAGGCACCCCAAGTGTCCCATTCTTGATTTCAGCTCAGGTCATGATCTCAGGGTCACGAGATCGAGCCCTGTATGGGGCTCCATGCTGGGTGTAGAGCCTGCTTAAGATTCTCTCTCTCCCTCTTCCTCTGTCCCTCCCCCTGCTCCTCGCTCTCTTTCTCTCTCTTAAAAAAATAATAAAATAAAATGAAATAACTTTTATTTGGAAATAATTTCAAAGCTGCAAAAATTTCATATGAAAACAAGAATACTATAAGGATGACTATTCAGAGCTCCCCCCCACCGTTGTTGACATAAAAAACAAAAATAACTCTTTTAATGGCTATTTTTAAATGTTTCAGGTATCATGTTGCCAAAACTTTACCATGTGAATTTGGGCACATCTCTGTGCCTCTCCTGCCTTGTATGAGAGGTGGGAGGAACGTCACAGGGGTCACGCCATTGAGGGGGCTGAGCTGGAAGTAGGGAAACCTCTGTCTGACTCACGCTGGGGGGCCCAGCTTTCCTGACTTGGACTCACAGCTCCAGGAAAGGTTCAAGACCCTGTGGTTGAGGCAGGGGCCTGCACCAGGAGAGACTCCGAGCCGGACTCCAGGGCAAACAACTATGTACTCAGTATTCCCAAATCCAGAAACAAGACTCAACCTGCTTGGACTCAATTGTGTCCCCCCCCCCAAATTCATAGGTTGAAGCCCTTACGCACCTCACCAGTGTGGGAGGGGGCACTAGGGAGATAATTATGGTTAGATGAGGTAATGAGGGTAGGGGCCCACGATGGAACTGGTGGCTTTGTAGGAAGAAGGAGAGAGGGATGACCGTCCACCCCCTGAGGACACAGTGAACAAGAAAGCCATCTTCAAGCCAGGAAGGGGCTTTGACAGAACCCAGCCATGCGGGCACCCTGGTCTCGGACTTCCCACCTCCAGACCGTGAGAAGCAGACCTCTGCTGTTTGAGCCCTCAGCCTGTGCTATATTGTTATCAGCCCAAGCAAGCTGTGCTCCCTTTTGCTCACAAGGATCCAGCAGTGCTGAGTTAATTCTAGAAAACCCCATGCTCTTTCCCACCTCCGAGGCTTCATGTCCTGAGCACATGCCCCCATTCCCCACCATCTTTCCCATTTGAACACCCTGTGGAAATGCTCCAAGTCCCCGCCATTGTTCCTGCTCATATTTCATTGCAGAAACTGAGCAAAATGTGTCATCCCTTAGCTCATTTTCTGTTTCCTCTTTTACCCTGGGCTCTGGTATGGGTGCCCCCTCCCTGCCACACCTTAGCAATTGGCTGGTACAGGTGCTCCCAGATCTAAGACAGGTGGGGGTGGGCTTCTTCTCCCAGGAGGCTGGGGTCCTGCATGGTGGCCTGCTCCCTGGATAGGCTGCTGGTGGGATGTCAGGTGGGGATGCGGCTCAGAGCATGATGCCGTGGGCTGGATGGAATTCCAACTGGGTGTCACCCCCTGTTCTGTGCACCTGCCATCCCCAAGGCTGTCTGACCACGGGAATGTTTCACTGTGCCCAATGCCCCACAGAGCAACCAAGTTAGCCCCTTTGGCAGACACTCCTCCCCTGCCTTCCCGCCTCCCAGCCCCCTCCCTCTCACACCTGCTCATGCAAACTGCCTTCTCCCCAGCCACTTCTAAAAGCCAAGCTCAAGTCTGTCTTGGGGAATCCAAAGCCGTCCCAGGTTCTTAACCACACTGAGACCAGCAAGGAAACTGGTAGTTTAATTTAATGTGCCTTGAGAAGGCACTGGAGACTTTAAATAGCAAGTTTGATTTTTTCCTCCTCTTTCATACATAGGATAACAAGCTCAAAGGAAAAAGCACCAGATTTATCATAGGTGATTCCCTAATCAGAGGAAGATGAGTGATCTTTTTTCTTCCATACATTTCTGTATTCCCCAAGCTTTCCGCAATGAGTATATATAATTTTTTCAGTCACATAAAAATAAAGGTTATTTCTGTACAAAGGTCCTGAAGTTGGAGCTGAAATAGTATGGGCAAATGCTTTTCCTAATAGCAGAAATGCTTTTCCTAATAGCAGAGTTTCTTTAAGGAACATTGTTGACTGACGGGAGGAATAAAACTTTTCAAGGGAGGTTTTCTGGAATATCCCAGGAGGGGCAAGTTGCCCATAAAACCAAGGACAATCTCCGACCCAAGACGCTGCTCCTTTAGTTCCAGGGCGGGGGGAAGTGCACCTGTCACCTCCATGATATGAGTCAAATGACCCAAGAAGGATCGCTGGCCCCCATGGGGCCCCAGGACCTGGAAATCTCCCTCAGGAGATGAAATCCTTCAGGATAGACCATTTTTGCTTCAAGAGGTCCCCACAGAAGTGTCATTGTCTGGATGGAGTCCTCACTGAGCTTCTTCAGGTGCTGGTATCTTAGTGTCAAGGGAACTACCAGATTTTCTTTCTTAAATAAGATTCCACCAACATGATCTCAGTGGAGGGTTGAAGGTATTGCTCTGAATTGGAGTCCTTTCTGCAAGCCGGGGTGTTCTGGCTTGGGCCTCTCCCATGGGTGAGCAAAGGGCTTCCTGTGTCTTTGCTATCCTCTGGCCATGACAAGTGTCAACCTTTTGTGCACCCCCACCTGCCAGAAAGTGTAATTCAGTAGCCAAAGGGGAAGGACTTTAGGAAGAAGGGATGGAGTAGGGGGGAGGCTTGAATTTCAAACCTAAAGGACAGTTGCAAAAAATGACACAGAGAACACTTGTATAATTTCACCCAGATTGACCTACCCTTGCATTTCCCTCCTTTGCTTCATCGTTTGTGCTCTCTTTTTTTCTGAACCAGTTAAGAGTAAGTTATGCACATCTCGGCCCTGAAGATTGCAGTGCGCATGTCCCAGGAGGACGGATGTTCTCCCGGAGCCACAGAGGGCACCCACCTCCTGTATGTAAATCAACACAACACTTAGCTACCCTCTGCATTCCTTCCATTTCTGGCGCCTAACCCAGCCGTGTGTGTTTCAGCAGGTCCCCTCCAGGAGAGTGCCAGGTCATGGCTCTTTCTTCTCCAGTCTTTCCTTGTCTTAATTTTATAACTTTGACACTTCCAAAAAACTCAGTCCCAGCCCCCACCCATCTTCCATTTTAATAGGACAGCCCTCATTTTGACTTCCCCTGATGCGTCCTTGTGATTAGATTCAGATTATGCATCTTTGCACACTTACTTCTGGCCTTTGGCATTAAGCAAGATCCTCCCCCATTAAATAATCAATCAATATACTTATTATTGGCATGGACTCCTCTGAATCCCGTTTTCCCCAGTGGTTTATCTTTATTGCTGCATGTTTGTTTGGGGACTCCTCAGTGACTGAAGTCTGGCCAGTGGGCACCCTTCACGCTGGCTCCCCTTGTCCTGCTGACACGCCCCATCCTTTGTTGGAGCTCTTCCTCCCTTTCCGGCAGAACAGGCTGCTCCAGGCTCCACCTACTTTGCTCCAACCTGGAATCTGCCATTTCTCCAAGCAGCCTTGGTTGCCTTGGAGACCAGGATTGAGCACTTGTGATTAGATAATGTTCTCAATGCATCTATGATGGCTTTCCTTCTTGATCTCTTTGTGTGGACAGAGCCAGCAGCCCCCAATTCCAGTCCATCCCTTCAAGGGTCTTTCTCTTCTTCCCCTAGGTGATGTTTGTGTGTCCTTCCTTCCACAGTGGAGCCCTAGGTCCCATTGATCCTGCACATTCATTCCTTTGCTTAATCCTGTAACACATCTAATACAGTTTCAGGATAGCTTGACCCACACCACAGCAATGGCTAATAAGACTTCAGGATTTCCTTGCAATCCTTCATTCACCTTCCCGCCTCCCAGCCCCCATACAAACAGGGAGAAATTTAACAGCAAATCAGTTATAGTAAGAAATATGATGCAAGTGAAATATGAACATTATTCCAAAATTATTTCTAGTTTGATACTAATTTGCAAAGGAATTAAGCAACCAAAGTGGACAACAGTGTGTGTGTGTTGGCGGGAAGCAGGAACGGAAATACATTGTAATAACCTGCTAGCTCTCCTCACAGTAACGGAGAGCTAACTTCACTGTGGAGATGGCAATAATGTTTTTCTCTGCCAGAACAACTGGATTTGCTGTGTAATAAAAAACTTGGTGCTCAAATATATACAGAATATGTACAATAAAATTCACTGTGGGGACAAGGGTGCTGAGTCTAACTGTTGAAGTCCTATGCTGTGCACACAGATCTGGTTCTCTATTTCTTCCCACCTGTGCACGGTCCTCAAGGCGGGGGTGGCTTGATATTTGCTGTGCCACATCACCTGGCTCTCTCTCTGAGTCTGTCAAAAGTACTAACATGTGGTGAGACCCAGTCATAACTGCAACATCATAGCGGCTTCTAGAACCAGCAGACTCATCAGATATGCAGCCATTTCATGCAGAGAACAAAGCTTGCTTTGCACATATTCATGAACCCCATTTGTGTCAGACAGGCCTATTTTCCATCTAGAGGCCCTGTACTTCAGCTGAGGGGTGGTCTCTTGTCTTTATGAGCACTCGCATGAAATTCCACATCAAACCCACAGAAGGGTTTCAAGCAAGAAATGGCTTGAGCAGATTTTTCTAACAGAAAGATGTGAGGTAACCCAATACCTTTGTCCCACTCCCCTATCCACCTTTCCACCTGTTCATTCAAGACACGGCTATTTAGAGTCTGCAAAGGACCAGGCCATGTGCAGGGGGCTGAGCAGACAGGGGCTGGGCACTGTGAGGGCTCCCCCTACCCCGAGGCAGGGGAGGCTGGGAAGGTGGGAGACTCTTCGAGGAAGTGACGTTTAAGCCAAGTTCCCAAGGTTGAGTGGAAGATATCAGCCAACAAGAAGGAAGTGTGTTCTGCAGAGGGAAGCATGTGCGAAAGCACTGAGGAGGATGGAATAGCAGTGAAGGAACGGCTATAGCTGAAGGAACCAGGAGCCTTGGTTTCTCTCCCCAAACCCTCACTGGGGACTTTAGTCCATAGTGCCCACACTTTACCTCTTCAGGGCGGTGGTCTTGGGGTGGTTGAACTTTTTACACTGCCTTTCTCCCAGTAAGGGTCCTACAGAAATCAGGTGGGAGCTTCACAGCATTTTATGACCTAGCCTTGGAAATCACGTACCCTCACTCCCACCCAACTCATTTGTCAGAACAGCCACAAGCCCACCCAGTTTCAAGGAGAGGAGCACAGGTCCTACCTGTCCACATGGGAGTGTGAAACTGCCAGAGTCTGTCTTCTGGTCTTCCGTGCCTCTGATCACAAATCATTTATGTTCCCGTTACAAGAAAATACACCTTCCCTTCCCCAGAACCTCTCAAAGTCATTCTGTTACAGCATCAGGCTGGAGCCGAAGGGCTGAAATCTCATCTCCTAAGTGACACTCCAGTGTGGGTGAGGCTCATCACATGCAGCTCCTTGGTTACAGTTATTCCAGGTTCTTCCTGATCTGGACACCCATGAAGTGCAAAGTGATCTATGCCTCATTTAACCCACATGTAATCATGGGACCAGAATAGGATACCAGCTTGCAATGGATGGTGAATAGTGGACCCCCACTACTACCACCAAAGATATGTCCTACTCCTAACCCCTGGAACCTGAGATTGTAATCTTATTTGGAAAAAATCTTTGCAGGTATAAGTAAGTTAAAGATCTCAAGATAATATCATCCTGGACTTAGAAAGGTTCCTAAATCCAGTGACAGATGTCCTCATCTGAGGAAGGCAGAGGGACACTTGAGCTGCAGAGACACAGAAAAGACCGTGTAAAGACAGAAGGTGAGACTGGAGTCCTGCGGCCCCAACGAGAGGAGCCCCTGGGGCCCCCAGAAACCAGACAAGACCAGGAAGAAATCTGGTCTTTGGAGGCCTCAGTCTTTGGAGGCCTCCCTGCCATCACCTTGCTTTTGGACTTCCGGCCTGCAGAAGCCTCTATTGATTTAAGCCCCCCTATTTGTGATAATTTGTCATGGCAGCCCCAGGCACTAATACCCTGCTGCTGACACCTCTCAGAGGGTTGAAGACACCCGGGCCTGCTTCCCAGCAGTGTTTCTGTGTGGCTCTCGACTCCACCTTCTGGGATCTCTGCTCAGGCCAAGTTCATCCTTCCCTTTCTGGCCTTGTTTGTGATGGATGCGTCTTTCAGACAGCCACTCCCCATCGTAGCTGGGGATTTCACGCCTCCTTTCACTTTCTACCATCCCTGGCCCTTCCAGTCTAAGATGATACAATTCCTTTCCCTGGTTATTAATCACACCAACTGCAAAGTATGAAAATAAAGATCCTGAGAGTGGGCTCCTAGCCAGGAGCTCAGAAGGTAAAATGGAGGCGAGCACAGGTGTCACTATCAGCTACTTCAATTAATTATACTTGGAAAATTTTTCATTAAAATTATGTCATTTTTTTTGTTTTTGTTTTTAATTGTGGTAAAACATACGTAACATGAAATTTACCATTTTAACCATGTTTACGTTGTACAGTTTGGTGGCATTAAGTACTTGCACCTTGTTGTGCAACCATCCCCGCCATATAACTCCAGAGCTCTCTCTTCTTCTCAAAGTTAAACTCTGCACCCATTAAATAATAACTCCCCATTACCCGCCCCTAGCCCCTGGCAAGCACCATTCTATTTCCTATCTCATGGAAGTAGAATGATACAGTATTTGTCTTTCTGTGAATGGCTTATTTCATTTATCATAATGTTGTCTAGGTTCATCCATGTTGTAACATGTGTCAGAATTTGTTTGCTCTTTAAGGCTGAATCCTACTCCATTGTATGTACCTACCACGCTCTGCTTTTCCCTTCATTCATCAGTGGACACTAAGGTTGCTTACACGTTTGGCTATTGTGAATACCGCTGCTCTGAACATGGATGTACAACTATCTCTTCAAGACCCTGATTTCAATTATTTTGGATACACACCCAGAAATGGGATGGCTGACTCCTACAGTTATTTTATTCCTAATTTTTTTGAGGAGCTGCCATACTGTTTTCCATAGTGGTTGCACCATATGCCAGTCCCAGCAGCAGTGTGCAAAGGTTCTGATCCATGCACGTGAAATACTGTTTACAATACAAATAATTATCTCCACATCTCCCCATAAGATAATCTTCTTCTCTTTCCTTCTTCAACAATAGGAATATTTTTTTTTTTTTTAAGATTTTATTTTATTTATTTGACAGAGAGAGACAGCGAGAGAGGGAACACAAGCAGGGGGAGAGGGAGAGGGAGAAGCAGGCTTCCCACTGAGCAGGGAGCCCGATGTGGGGCTCAATCCCAGGACCCTGGGATCATGACCTGAGCCAAAGGCAAACGCTTAATGACTGAGCCACCCAGGCGCCCCATCAACAATAGGAATATTAAGAAGCACATATATTAATGTTTGTTCTGGTCACCCTAGCTTATCACTTGCCCTACAAGTGATAGTCTAAAGACTAACTAACAATTTCAAAGGATGCCTTTAGACCATGTTAATAAGAGTTGACACAAAGCTGACAGTAGGGACATGTCATGATGTGATGTGTATGTGAGCCAGATGGTCTGGCTCACCCACCATACATGATTCTCTGAGAAATACATGAGATGTTGTATGTGACCCAACATGGTACCTGACTTGAGGAGGTTTCAAATGTTACTCCTTCCCCCTCAGACTGGAACTAAAGTTAAATTATTAATAATTCACACCATTTATTACCTTGTCACTAATTTTTAAAAATGTTATCAGCTGAAGAATGTCATTTTCACATAAAGCTCTAAATGGGTCCTTAATATATAAACAGAGTAAAAGGAGAGGTGAAGTGAGGTGGGTAGGAAATACCACCTCTCACTCTTTCTCCTACCTAAGGAATTTCTTCAGAACATAGTTTGAAAACAAATGCCTTAAAACCAGGATTGGCAAACTATGGCCCATAAGCCAATCCCAGCTCACCGCCTGCTTTTATAAATACAGCTTTATTGGAACACAGCCATGTCCATTGGCTTATGAATTATCTATGACTTTCTTGATACATGACAGCATTGAGTCATCACAACAGATCCCATAAAGCCAAAAATATTATCTGGCCCTTTACAGAAAATGTTTGCCAATCTCCTTTCTAAAATTGAGCTCAATTGGCAAAGAGACTTAGGAATAACCATGATCACAAGGGCTCAAGCCACAGCTGGTCCAGGGGCCCGGTTCTCTGACGGACCAGCTGGGGCACACACAGCCTTCTGCGGTGAGGAGACAGTGCAGGGCTCACCCGTGCCAGGAGCACTTCAGGTAGGAGACTGGTGGTTTCTTGAAGGAGAAAGGGATGTTAATAGCAGGAAAGAAGACAACATACAAGTCAAGGAGAACAAAATAGGGACACTGCAATGTATGTTTTTAAAACAACAATGGAAAACTAAACAAAGAAATGATCGAGCAAATTTTTAAAAATAGCAGTCAAGTGTTTTCTTCACAGAAATGTGTATTGTCAGCTCAACCTTGTCTTTAAAATGGAAGCAAGCAGGATGGTCCTGTGCCCAGACATTGGCAAACACACAGAACGCTTTTCAATGCCCTGCCACCTGGGCTTTCAGCCTTCATCGTTGAATCTAAGAGAAACACCATGGTCCCACAGCATTCCTTAATCTGCCCAAGAGCAGGTGGAAAACCAGGGGGCTCTCCTACTCAATCTTAGCAATTCGACAAGCCACAGCAAAGATGCCAAAATTTAAGGATATAATTAGAAATCTGAAATTCATTTCCACCTGGTCTTGAAGCCAACGACATTGACAAGTATTTGATTAATGTGAGTTGGCTAAGCGTTCTGCATACTTCGAGGTAAAGAAATATCAAGTATGTCTCCCCCTCCACCACTGCTCCCTGTGTTTGCTGACAGGTCTTCCAAAAGCCTTCGGGCTCCGAACCCTGCTGAGATCAAAGAGTTTTTGAAAGGAATCCAGACATGCTGGTGACATGTATATACCCACCCTTGCCTTTTGCACATTATAATAATCGAGGCACTCTATACTTTATTCCAGTGTCCCACACGGTAATAAACATGTGCTTTGGAGACAAAGAGAAAATTTGAAGAGTAATCAATTGTGATATCACTCCTTGATTATGTTCATATTTTCTTCAGTACTATGTAATTAGTAGCTGCAATTGCTTAGTCAAGTAGGGATTAGGAGGAGGGACTTAAATGTTACCCGGCTGACAGAATGAATTACTCATTCCTCCCAGTGCACATACGTTCAAATATTTATGGGCTTTCACTCCCAGCACTGATACGGCTGCCCAATGTCATGATAAAACATGGTAGTCCGTTTACTGACACCGTAGCCACGTTGTAAAGACAACCCAGGCAAGTTGAATCCATCGAGAGTAGGCTATTTCACCGCGTTGGCTGGTGATTAGAATCTATTCAATGGCCACTGTTGACACAACCGGAACTTTCCGTGCTCGTGGGTCCCTCTGGGCTGGGAGTTCTGATGCAGGTGCTCGTTACATATTCTTAGTGTCAGCAAGGCCCCCTTCAACCCGCCCGTTGTCAGAGCTGAACGTGAGGTGAAAGCAAAAAAAAGAAGAGCAGAGAATACGCGTGGGTGTGGCAGAGTCTGGGTCTGGAGTCAGATCCTGAGTCGTCTGTTGGAACCTGGCCACCAGGAAGGCATCCCTTTGTCCTCAGAGTGACGGGGAAGGGCCTTCTGCAGGGCCGTTGTCAGCTACAGGACCTAAAGCTCTCGCAGATGTGATCATCATGCTTAGCTATTGTCAAGTGGTTTGAACTAATTTACTGAGGACAATATTTTGCTCGGGATCAGATTGTAAAATAACATATGATTGCTGAGTTTCTTTTTCACTTCATATTTTTAATGTCTTTTCATCTAAATAAACATATTTCAATAACACCACTAACAATGGCTGCAGATGTTGCTTCTGTTGAGCTAAGCCATAATTTATTTTACCATTCCGTGTCACTGAACGTTTTTTCATACATGCTTTTATCTCTTCACTGATACTGAATTCTGAGAATAAGATACCAAATTATAAATACGCTCATTTTTAAGGTTGAAATATATTTTCAAATTGCCCTATAGATGCACTATCATCATTTCTACTTTCACCAGTAGCTACACGAGAGGGTGACCACGGCCCAACGCCTCCCTCAGTATAATTATTAATTTTTTTGTTGCCTTCGATAATTTTAAAGATGATGGTATTACCTCACTGGTGTTTCCGTTTGCACTTTCCCTAAGCTTCAGAGAACCAGCTGTTCACGATGCCAGTCCACAGTCCTCAGCTGGCAGGCTACTGCTCCCTGGGGTCACCCGGTCCTCCTTACTGCAGGTGGACCTGCAGTGCCCGCTGTGCCCCCCGTGGGCTGTCAGGCCAAGACCAGCACTGGGATCCCAGCATCCCCAGCGAGTAGCTGGGACCCTCAGTGCTGGTGGTGGCACAGTTCCACGTGTGGAGGGAGGGTTACCAGCGAGCAGAGCTTCCCACCAGAGCATCATGCGCCGTCATCCCCAAACCACCTCATTTCCAACACTGGCTAAGCTTGGGCTTCATTCTCTGCCTGTTGAACATACCTCAAGATCAAACCCATAGTTCCCATTGTTGTGTGGATTTCTCATGCAATTAAATCCAGAGTTGCTGAGTCCTGAAAACTGCATCTCCCCGGTCCATCCCTGCCCTTGGAACACTCCTGCCATGAGTCATGGGCTCTGAAGAAGGGGCCAGGATGTGGGGTGTGGAAGACCCAAATCCGTGTTTGACTTTTACTGTTTGCTGACTCTGTCATTTATTCTCCTGCTCAGTTTCTTCATCTGTAAAAGGTTCATAAGGCACACTGCTTTAATTCTTGTGAGCATCAGATATGGCAGCCACATACAAATATCCTGTACACGTGTAATCTTACAACAATGGTAGCAATGAATCTTGGTGGTCATGTGCTGCCTTCTCTGTCTCCTGTTCTCACAGCGAATCATTCGGTGAGCAGTCCTGGGATCTCTTCCCTTCCTGAGGAGCAGGGGGTGTGGACTGAGGTCTGAATATATGGTTCCTGCCCTTCCCCCAAGCTGCTGCCTGGACCTGGACCTCCTCCGGGGCATTTGGCCTCTGGAGTTACCGGGGCAACGTGTGAAGACAAAGGCATGTCTGCACTACAAAACCCGAGGGGGTGGCAAGAAGGGCTCAGTGGTGGTGAGAATGGGAGTCCTGCCCCTGCAAAATTCCCATCCCCTCCAACTCTGTCTCCTCCAGCACGAGCCCATTCCACAAGCAGCAGAGATCCATGGAGACAGGGAAAGAAGAAGCTCACAAATGCCTCTGGTGCCCTCAGTTTGGAGATGCCGAATAACGAAGATCCCATTTAGCAACAGTGATGGCTGATTTTATGTCAACTTGACTGGGCTATGGGGTGCCCAGATATTTCACTAAACATCGTTCTGGGTGATTCTGTGAGGGTGTTTCTGGATGAGACAAACACTGGAGTTGGTAGACTGAGTAGGGAGGAGTGCCCTCCCCAGTGGCAGGGACTGTCTGAAATAAAAGGCTGGATAAGAGGTCCTTCTTTCTGCCTCACTGTCTTCAAGCTGGGACACAGGTGTTCTCCTGCCTTTGGAATCAGACTCTGAATAGAATTTATGCCAATAGCTCTCCCACTGCTCAGGCCTTTGTACTTGGACTGGAAACACATCACTGGACCTACTGAGTAAAATTCTCAGCCTCTAACCACATGAGTTGATTTCTTAAAATAAATACACACACACACACACACACACACACACCATACAGGAGACCCTGACTGCTACAGTGACTTATCTCCCTAGCAATGGACCAGCGATGTCACCATGAGAGAATACGTATCCTCTGTAAGCCTCACCTTTGGTGCAACAGGGGTGATAACATTGACCTCATGTGTAAAGATGTTGAGAGGATGAAGGGAGCACTTGGCATTTGGTGTCGGGTTCAGAGTAAGCTCCATAGACCATGGCTTTGGTAGGGGGTTTACAAAGTGCATTAGGAAGCACACTGCATTTTTAAGCCACTGCCTCACTGGGTCCTTATCCTCTCTGACAGGCTTGCCTATGGCCCCCAACAGGGACCTGAGGAGCTGACTTCCACCATGCACATCTCTTCCACCCTCAAATACTGCTTGTTTCGATCAGACAAGTGTTTCTCAATGTGCCATCACAGGTATATGCACTAGAATTACCTGTAGATTTACATGTGGAACAAATATACAATTCTTGAATCCCACCCAGACCCACAATCAGGATACCCTGGCAAGGACCCAGGGAATTTGCATTTTTAATAAGCTCCCTGGGTGATTCTCTGCCTTGGGCCCTGCTGAGGCCCCTTACTCCACGCAGATGTAATTAAGCCTCTTAATTATAGTCTGGGCCAAGAATTAACAGTCTTAATGATCTGATAACACTGATTGACAATAAAAAGGCATGAGGTAGCTTGATTTTTATTCAAAATGAAGGTAGGATTGGAGCATCACTGAAAGTAGCCATCCCTGGTGTAACTAACCAAGGATTCCATGTAAAAATACAGCGTTGGTCAGGACCACTCCATGATGGAGTCCCATTAGTGAAATGGGACTCACACTGACAATTCTGCAGATCTCCCAGGCTCTAGTAACATCAGGGCAGATGCCTGTTAAACTTCTGAATGAAAGGAGACATGTCCCTCACATGGTGTCCACTCAGATATCTACAGATGCAAGCTCAGAATATGTGTTTATCCTGCAACTTCCCTACGCAGAGATTAGTCTGACCACTAAGTATATAAACTCTACTCCCCATGAGTAAGGCAAATGTTACCTGCTGTCGATCTTCATGCACCTATTCTACTGGAATAGTAATGGAGGTGCAGAGTCTGAATTGACTTTGTAACAGTTTCATGAGTGAAGTCCAGATTTTCGATTCTTACCACAGGACCAACAAGGCTATCTCTGCTCTTCCTTAATCTCCATTAATCTCAAATGTCTGTTCATATTTAGTCCAGGCCTGATTGAGCAAGAGACATGAGGGCAGAAAAGTGGGTTCTTGGGTCCTGATGTAAAAAGGTCCCGATCCAGGGAGCTGATCTTACACAAGTGAAATAACCAGTTATTAATGCAGACCTGCCAGCACCAGCCAGACCCTACTCCACTCTCATCATCCTCATCTGTCATGAGTGGGAAGCCTTGGACCTGGACAAGGCTGCTGAGTTTCCTGGGAGGCAGAACACCATAAGCTCTTCTGCCCCACCACTTGCATTGAACATTTCAGGGCATCATTTTTGTTGAATGAATAAATCACTGTGAAAGTCCCTTAAAGAATGGGACAGAGCAAGAGTCATTTAGATGAGAGCTGGGGAGAGAAAAGTTTTCTAAGACTCGGTTATAGACTGTTTATAGGCTGATGCTAGGGGCAAGTGGTAGAGAGGGGGACGGGGAAGGAAGTACAAGGAGAAACGAAAGCACAGGCTATAAATCTCCTAATTATCTGACAGCTGCCTCTGCTTTCCTGCTTCCTCTGATTCTCTTTCCTAAGGCCGAACAAACAGGGCTCATTATGATGGCAGTAGTCACTGAGCTCGGGAACCTCTCAGCCCTGGGTTATTGGAGTACTCATTCAGGTTTCAACCTTATTGTTTTCCCCCTCAAATCCTTGCTTACATTGTGGTTGTTTGTTACAATATTATCTGGGACTTGCATTAGTTACAATATTATCTGGGACTTGCATTTTCTTCCAAGATAGAGAAACAGAGACTGGATTTGCCCTCCTGCTTGAAAAGACCAAACCAAGGCACAATAGATGAAACATTCATTTTTAAGACATTGGAAACCAGGCAATGAAGGATAGTGATCCCTGAAAGATGGATAAAACAAGCCAGGTAGGTCCTACAATTTCCCAACCTTACTGCCCTGGGAACATTTCCAGGCCCCATGCATGGAAAAGGATTTGGGTAGGGCCAAGGGGACACCTGAGGAGAGGAAATTGAGGGAGAATAAGGGAAGACCAAGAAGCAGAGTTGCTGATTGCTGGGTGCCAAAGAATGGAAAGCTACAGAGAGAGAGAATTCCAAATCTGGAAAGGGTCCAGCTCAAGTATTCAGCTGAGTGCTGATGTGGGGAAGCTATCTGAGTCTGGGGAAAAAACACACACAAGAGAGTGGGAGAGAGCAGCACAGAGCACTCACACAGGTCAGGGAAAAGTACCTGTTCCCTCAGATTGGAAACCTCAGCATCCATAGGAAATTAGATAAATCAAGCAGAAGCGTCTTGCCTAGGCAGAAGAAAATAATTCCTGCTAGCTTGAGTGCTATTCTAGCTCCATCTAACCAATTTGAAAAGAAAGATCTGAAAGAATGCAACAATTTCCAAGTAACTTAATGGTATCTCACAATAAGGATATAAATCAACAAATCAAAACTAACCCAGAAATGGGTGCCCGGGTGGCTCAGTTGGTAAAGCGTCTGACTCTTGATTTCGGTTCAGGTCATGATCTCAGGGTCGTGAGATCGAGGCCTGCATCAGTCTCTGCACTGGATGAGGAGTCTGCTTGGGATTCTCTCTCTCCCTTTCCTTCTCCCCCTCTCTCTGCTCTCTCTGGGTCTCTCTCTCCCTCTCTAAAAACAAAACCAAACCAAAACTAACCTATAATGGACACAGATGCTAGAATCAATAGACAAGGATATTAAACTATTCTGTATTCTATATGTTGGAACATTAAGTAAGAACATGGAAAATATAAAAAATACTCAAAAATTAAAGAGATGACACTAGTGGTTAAGGTAAATGGCAGAGCAGACATCGCAGAGGACAATTTTAGTGAACTGAAAGACAGAATGATAGCAACTATTCAAAATGAAATATAGAAAGAAATACCAAGAGAATGAATAAAGTAAATGCAGTGCATTGTGGGAAACCCTTAGGAAGCATAACATATATGTCATTGGAGTCCTGAGAAAGAGGCAAGGATGTTGAGACAGAAAAAATATTTGGAGAAATAATACCTGAAGTTTTTCTAATTATGGCGAATGCCATAAATCCACAGATTCAGGGGCGCCTGGGTGGCTCAGTTGGTTAAGCAACTGCCTTCGGCTCAGGTCATGATTCCAGGGTCTTGGGATCGAGCCCCGCATCGGGCTCCCTGCTCAGCGGGAAGCCTGCTTCTCCCTCTTTCACACCCCCCGCTTGTGTTCCCTCTCTCGCTGTCTCTCTCTCTCTGTCAATTAAATAAATAAATAAAATCTTAAAAAAAAAAAAAAATCCACAGATTCAAGAAGTCCAAGGAATGCCAAGCACCAGAAATATGAAGAAAGCTACATCAAGGCATATTAAAACCAATAATAAAATGAAAAGCTAAAACTTACCAGAGAAAAAAAAGACATTTTTTTTTAGAGGAACACACATATAGACAATGAGCAGATTGCTCATCAGAAACTATGGAAACAAGAAGACAATGTATGGACATATGGAAAGAAAAACACAACTATGAACCCAGACTTCTTTCCCCAGTGAAAAAAAGCAAAATAAAATCTTTTTCAAACATGAAAGCTAAAAGAATTCATCACCAGCAGACATGCACTATGAGAAATGTTAAGGGAAGTTCTTCAGGCACAAGGAAGTTAATGCCACAAGGAACACAGATCTACACAAATGAATGAAAAGCTGTGGAAATGGGAACTAAATACATAAGATTTTTTTGTATATGCATATCAAATCACTATGATGTACATTTTAAATATCTTACAATTTTGTCAACCATACCTAAAAATATTTTTTCTCATCATTCAAGTCCCTTGAAAAGATAGTTGACTGTTTAACCAAAAATAATAACGTAGTGCAAGGTTTATTGCATGTGTAAAACTAAAATGTGACACGAATTGAAAAAAAGATGGGAGGGAGGATGGAAGTATACTAATAGAACATTATACTACATGTAAAGGGGCATGATATCCCTGAAAGGTAGATTGTGATCAACACGTATATTATAAACTCTAAAGGAAGCACTAAAACAATAAAACAAAGCACTAAAGCCAATAAGTGGGGAAAAAGATAACAAAATCAATAAAAATATTATTATATACTATTATCATTAACCCCAAAGAAGGCAGAAAAAAAAGCAGAGACTACAGAATCAGATAAGAAAGCAAAATCCAACTGTATGTTGCTATGTTATAACAGGAAATATATATTTGGTTTCTGTCTCAGATATTAGCACAGATCTCCTTAAAACCCTTGGAATTTCCTGAGTAACAGGAGTGATGGGAGCATCTTTTGTTACTCGTAACAATCCTTTCAACCACACCTGGGTTTATCCTAATGAGACATCTCTTGGCTGGCCCCTAGATAGCTCCAAGATGGGAGCTGATGGCCAGAAAGACTGAGCCATGATTTGAGGGTTGGGACTTTCAGCCCCACCCCCTGACCTCTGGGGAGAGAAAGGGGCTGCAGACTGAGTTCAATAACCAATGGCCAAAGATTTAATCAATCATGTGTATGTAATGAAACCTCCATAAAACCCCTAAACAACAGGGTTTAGGAGGCTCCTAGTTGGAGGACACAACCATGTACCAGGAGGGTGGTGTGTTCCAACTCTATGGGGAAAAAGGCATCAAGACACCTTGGGACCCTGCCTTATGCACCTCTTCATCCGGCTGTTCATTTGAATCCTTTATAATAAATTGTAAGTATAGCATTTTCCTGAGTTCTTTAAGTCTACCAAATTCTCAAACTTTGGGTGAGGAAGAGTTTGTGGGAACCCCTAAACTTGCAGCCACATTGGACAGAAGTATGGGTCACCTGGGGAGCTGGTACTTGTGACCAGTGTCTGAAATGAGGCAGTGTTGTGGGATAAATCTTTAAACCTATGGGGACTGATGCTAACTCTGGGTGGTTAGTGTCAGAATAAGAGTGAATTATAGGACACTCAATTGATATTTGAAAATCATAGTTGGAGAATTGATGTTGGAAAATAAAACACGTATTTTGTGTCAGAAAGAACTTGCTACAAGAAATCCACTTCGAATGTAGATACAGAGACAGGTTAAAAGTAAAAAGATGGAAAAAGTTATACAATGCTAACACTAAAAGAATAAATAAATAAATAAATAAATAAATAAATAAATAAAATGACCGTATCAACATTGGACAAAGTAAACTTATGAGCAAAAAATACTTACAGGGACAGAAAAGGTCATTACAGAAGGTCAATAAAAGGATCAGTTAATCAGGAGGACATAATAGTCTTAAAAGTCCATGGACCTTGTAACAGAGTGTCTAAATATATTAAGCAAACACTGATGTAACTGCATGGAGATATAAACAAATCCACAATTATAGAAAGAAATTTTAGTGTTCCTCTCTCAAAAATTGGTACAACAAATGGAAAATAACTAGAAAGGACTTAGAATATTTAATGACTTAACTGACCTTTATAGAACATTCCACATAATGACAGCAGAGTACTTATATTTTTCAAATGAATGTAAAATATTTAACAAGATAGACAATATTCTGGGTCAGAAAAACTAGCTTTGATAAGTTTAAAAGAATTCAAGTCATACAACTTATGTCCTCTGATCATAAGGAAATTAACTTAGAAATTAATGAGAGGAAAACCACCAAATACTTGCAAATTATGTAACACACTTCTAAATAAAACCTGGGACAAAGAAGAAATCCAAAGTAAAATTAGAAAGTATTTTGAACTAAAAGAAAATTAAAATTCAATGAAAAATTTTAGATGCTTTAAGTGGGAAATTTACAGCACTAAAGAACTATATTAAAAGTTAAAATCAATGACTTCAGCTTCCACCTTAGGAACTAGTAAAACAAACCCAAAGTAAAAAGAAGAGAGGCCATAATAAGTCTCTGAGTGGAAAAAATGAAATAGAAAAACAATAAAGAAAATCAGTGAATCCAAGGATGGATTTTGAGAAGATCAACAAAATTGCTAAACTTTTAGCCGGATAGAAGAGAGAGATGATACAAATTATAAATTTCAGAAATGAGTGAGGTGACATCACTATAGATTCTACAGATATTAAAAGAATATTAAGGGAGTGTTGTGAACAATCTTATGCTAGTAAATTTGACAACTTAGATGAAATTCACTAATCCTTGAAACACATACAGTTATCAAAGTTTCTACCAAGAGAAAATATCTGATCTAAATAGTATTATATCTATTAAAGAAACTAAATTAACTGATAAAAACCTTCCCCAGAAGAAAACTATAGGGTCAGGTGACTTCACCGGTAAATTCTATCAATCATTTAAGGAAGAAATAATACCAATACCACATTAACTCTTCAATAAAATTTAAAAAGAAGAAATTCTTTTCAACTAACTCATCCACGACTGTTGCCTTGTTACTAAGATCAAAGACATTTTAATAAAACTATAGACCAATATCAGTCATGAATATAGACATAACAATCCTAAAGCTAGTTTTAACAAATCAAATCCAGCAATCTATGAAAAGGATTATACATTATAACCAAGTGGGTTTTATCCCAGGAATACAAGATTGCTTTCACATTTGCTAAGTAATCAATATAATTCATCATATTGACAAATTAAGAAACAAAAACCATATGGTCATCTCAATAGATACAGATATCCATTCCTGATAAATTCTCTCAGCAATGTGAGAATAGAGAGAAACAACCTCAATTTGATAAAGGACATCTATGAAAAACCTACAGCTAACATACACTGAAAGACTGAATGTTATTTCACACTACTTCTATTAAAGGTTTAACTCTAGGAATAGCCAGTAAAATAAGGCAAGATATAGAAATTTAAAACATTCTGATTGGAATGAGAAATATAAATTTTTTTATTCATAGATGACATGATCATATATGGAGAAATAGGAGAATATACAAAAAAATCCACCAGAACTAAATGAGTTTAGCAATGTTATAGGAAACAAGAGTGATATAGAACAATCAATTGTATTTTTGTACACTAGCAATGAAGAATCAGAAATTAAAAAAATAATAATTTACAATAGTATCTAAAAATATGAAATATTTAGGGACAAATCCAACAAGAAATATAAGATCCATACATTGAAACCCACAAAAAATTGCTGAAATGCAAAAAAAATTGAAGAATACTATATAAATGGAGAAATATACTGTGTTTATAATTTTGGGTAAGATTGATCAATGGTTTCAAAACAACACCAATCATATCCCAACAGACATTTTTATAGAAATCAACAAGCTCATTTTAAAATTTATATAGCAAATCAAAGGACTTAAAATACAACAAAAACCAAAGTTCTTTGGAAGAAAACAAAGTTGGAAAAATAACACTGTCTGAACTCCAGTTATGTTATAAACCTACCATAATCAAGACAGTATGATATTAGCACTAAGACAGGCAAATAGAACAACTTAACAGACAGACAAAAAGGACAATGTAATAGACAAATATAACATTGTAACAGACAAATATAACATTGTAACAGACAAATAGAACAATGTAACAGACAAATAGAACAATGTAACAGAAGGGAAAAGTCCAGAAATAGATACACATGTATACAAACCACTGACTTTTGATGAAGCTGCAAGGGCAAGGCAGTGGAGAAAGGATAGTCTTCTCAATGAATGGTGCTGGAATAATTGGATATCCATATGTATAAAAGGGGGAAAAAAGAACCTCAAGCCATATTTTTAATCATATACAGCAATTAACATGAAATAGGTCATAGACCTAAATGTACAGCCTAAAGCTATGGAATTTCTAGATGAAAACTAGGATCAAACTTCTGTGACCTGGATCAGGGAAAGATTCTTCGATGTAACACTAAATGCATATCTAAACAAAAATCAATAAATTAGATTTCATCAAATTAAAATTTCTGCTCTTCAACAAAACAGTTAAGAAAATGAAAAGACAAGACACAGATTGGGAGGAATATTTGCAAATCATCTATATGATAAAGGACACATCCAGAACATCTAAATAATTCTCAAACTCATTAATAAGAAAATTCAGTTAAAAATAGGCAAAAAAATTTGAACGAATACTTCACCAAAGAAGATGTACAGGTGAAAGTGAGCACTTTAAAAGTACTCAATATTATTAGTTATTATGAAAACTCAAATTAAAACCAAAGTGAGATACTGCTACATGCCTATTTTAATGGCTAAAATATAAACAAACTAACTGAGGTGGTTAATTTTACACGTCAACTTTCTGGGCCATGGTGCCCAGATACGTAGTCAAACATTATTCTGGATGTTTCTGTGAGATTGTTTTTGGGTGAAATTACCATTTTTTAAGATTTTATTTATTTATTTGAGAGAGAGTGAGAGAGAGAGAGAGAGAGAGCATAATCAGGGGGAGGGGGAGAGCAGAGGGAGAGGGAGGGCAGAGGGAGAGGGAGAAGCAGACTCCCTGCTGAGCAGGGAGCTGGAAACAGGGCTCGATCCCAGGATCCAGAGATCATGACCTCAGCTGAAAGCAGATGCTTAACAGACTGAGCCACCCAGGCGCCCCTGAGATTACCATTTAAATCAGTGGGCTTTGAGCAAAGCAGATTGCCTTCCATAATGTAGGTGGGCCTCATCTATTCAGTTGAAAGTTTGGATGGCACTGACCTCCCCTGAGCAAGAGAGAATTTTGCAGCAGAAAGCGTTTGGACTTGAACTTCAACATAAGCTCTTCCTGGTTCTCCAGCCTGAGGGCACACCCTGCAGATTTTGGTCTTGCCATCTTCCATAAACACACTGAGCCAATTCCTTACAATAAATCTCCTTTCACATATATATATGCACATCCTACTAGTTCTGTTTCTCTGGAGAATCCTGACTAATGCATTAACCATACCATGTGTTGGCAAGGATGTGGAGCAGCTGAGACACTCATGCACTGTTTATGGAAATGTAAAACAGTACAAGCAATGTGGAGAACAGTTTGTCAGTTTCTTCAAAAGCTAAATCAACATCTGCCATATGATGCAGTCTTTCTATTCCTAGCTAGTTATCCAAGAGGAAAGCAAGCACACATTCATTCAAGGAATCATAGGCAAATGTTCATAGCCACATTATTTGTAACCACCCAATACTGGAAACAACCCAAATGTCCATCAACAGTTGGACATTATAAATAAAGAAACTAGTATATCCATACAATGGATTATCATGTGACAATAAAAGGAATGAGCTATTGAGGTATGATTCAGTATGGATGCACCTCAATAGTGAGTGAAAGAAGACAGGAAAAAAAAAAAACTATATGATCAATTTTACCTAATACTCCAGAAATTGCAGGCTTATTATGTATGCGATGGAAAGGTTGGGGGGAGGTGGGGGGGGCAAGACAGAAAGGAGGGAGGGATTAGCAAGGGACATGCAGAGATGCTAGGACAGAGTTAAGGAATCATGGGGGGACTGCTTGGCAAGGGCGAGGCCCCCCAGCTGCAGGCCCCACCCACCCACCCATTTCTGCTGCTCTTGACTTCCCACCTTCCATCTCTGCAGGAGACCTAACATATGAGGCACATTTTTGGTGAGGCTTTCTCAGTCCTACTGCTTGGTCAGCAGGGATCACCCCTTCCTCTGTGTGCCTGAAACCTCTTTTCTGTGCTAATAATGAAAACAAACTTACCCTGCTCTGTATTAGTCCTTTCTCTCCCTGCTTTCCTCTTCACCTAGATGATACAAATAGCTCAGCAGAAGGGAGCAGCCCAATATTTGACAGAGAGAAGGCACTCAATACATGCTGATAGAATGAATTAATAGATGAAATTTTATTTGCTCTGGGGTTTCTGCATTTCTACAAATTCATTCTCTCTAGTAGCAGAGAATTATTTGGGGCATAGATAGAGATTCCCAAATCAGCACACCTTTATTATGGTCCCCCTGGAGACTCACTTGTGGATGCCCTTCTGAGATCACCTGATCTTTTGCAGCTGACCCACTGCCAGTCTTCCTTCTGCAGCCCCCTCCCTCCCTTCAGTGGGATATGTAAATAACTCCTCTCCTATTCTTTCTCAGAGTTCAGCTTCTCTTTTTATCAGTACAGGCTACTTTTCTCCCAGCACCACTGACAGCCCCTTGGTGACATTTGCTTATGCACATAGACAGTATTCATCTGGGGTTGGGGAATGAGCCCCACCAAGAAGACTTTGTCCTTTAGAATCTCTCAGTTTGCTTCCAGAGGCAACTTGCTCTCAGTTGGGGAGAATCAGAACAAAGGGAATCTCTAGGGAAATGGAGCTTCACCTGGTGTCTGCACTCTAGGGGGCAAAATCAGTGCTTAGTCTGTGTTTGTTGAGTGAATAATTGGCAGAAAAATGGGCACAGTATGGAGAGCACCCACTGTTTGGTTTCAACAGTCCTTGAGGATTTATTAGTGTTTCACAGATTTATGATATTTATAAATATTATGACTATTATGTGACATATTGTGTATTTTTATCATTTCAGTTAGTGAGGATGAGCAAGAGTTTACTCTGTCATGTTCCCTGGGGCTGATTAGTACAGTCTCTCTCCTGATAAGATTTTAATAAGGTTCTTTCTACCAACTCATCCTGAAACAAAGGTCTTTCGCTTATAGAGCAACATAGGTGATGGGCCGAGAATGATCTTCCCTATCACCCCAGGGCACAACCAATCAGCATGCTCCTTTCTAAAAACCAGGGTGCTGGTTTCATCTATTTATTTAAAAGTCTCCTCTTGATTGTCAGCAGCTGCTATCCCACAGTGTTTACTTTAAAATGCTGGATGACGGAGGAAGAACATTTGCCAAAAAGAACAAGAAAAAAATCTAATCATTTCCCTCTGAGGTCCAAAGGGAAAACACCAGTACAGTATTTGAAGCAGATCTTACTTAATAAATGATTCTATTTCCATTTGAATCATCCTCTTGGTGCTCTCTCAATATATTCCATCTATGAATGCTTCTTGGTAGCAGTCAACTGAAATGACATTTTCAATACAGCAACGTTTAGGTAATAAATATGGCCTGTTGCATGTCCTCAGAAGAATAAAACAAAAAATCAGACACTATTAATTTCCATCAGTATCAATTCCTTAATTTTCACATTTGGAAAAAAAATTGCCCGTGTTAGACTTTTGGTGCAATTATTTTTAGCTGGGGCAAAGGGGTCCATAGCACTATTAAGAGGAATTTTTCTTATATTCTTTTATTTGGAACTCAGATGTAATCAGAGGTTTCAAAGATGATTATTTTCAGAGGAAATGGTTCTGCGTAAAATTATAATCTTCAAGCCTCATTTTGGTAGCGTATATGATATTGAGCTCTCTTCCGTGGGAATTCAAATACATGCTCTCATTTTTTTCCTTCTTCTAATCAATTTATGGAATTTTTAGGTCTTTGTCCACTGTTCTTGGCACATGGCTCCTAAAGCCCTTGTAGTATCTGCCAGAAGTGCATAGGGACATCTTTTACTGTAATATTTAGTTTTTTTTGTTAAAAAAAACACAAAATTCAACTGAGTAAATTTGAAGATCTAATTGGCATTATTAAGCGATTCATGAATCAGACAGCATCCCATCTAGCAAGCAGTGAGGAGCTCCAAGGCGTCTTACGAAATGGGAGGTTTTTCTAGGAAGGAGGGTGGGGCCAGTGAGTTACCAGCAAAAGAAAAGAAAGGATTGTTTCAGGCAAGATCGGTTTCCCTTAGGGGGAAGGGAAGTGGGTCTTATTATGCAGATGACCTCATCTTCCTTTGGGGATGGAGAGGGCCACGTGACAGATTACCTCACTGATGCTGATCAGAAAATCCCTGACTGACCGGTTAAGACTACATTTCTGGGGGAGGTTGAAACTGCAATTAGGTTAGGTATTAAGCCCTGGTTTGGTGACTTGGCCTGGCCCAAGTGACTCCATTTTGGGCCTGTGGTTTTCTTTTTAGCAACTCTCAGTTCCCGAAATAGTTTCAGAGTGGATGTGAAATGGGTGTCTTTTGTTATTCACACAACCTGCGCCTTTCAGCCACACCTGAGCTTATGTTAATGAGTGACTCTGGGAAGCCCCTAGGATGGGGTCTGGTTGCCCGGGGAACCAACCATGTGATTAGAGGGTTGGAAGATTCAACCCCACCCCCACCTCCAGGGAGGGGAGAGGGACTGGAGATTGAGTTCAATCACTGGCAGCCAGTGATCTAATCAAGCCTACCTGTGTAATGAAGCCTCATAAAAATCCAAGAAGGATGGGTATCAGAAAGGTGGGTCAGTGAACATGCAGAGATGCTGGGAGAGCGGTGCGTCCGGAGGGCATGGAAGCCAATAATAGCTTTAAAACGGACTGAGTTGGATTTTATTTTTTAATAGATTTAGTGGTGGCAGTGACAGCATCCCAAAGAGGCTTCTGGTGGCTTTGGAGACTACGAGAAATGCAGGTGTGGTGCCTCAAGCCCTTTGAATGCTCTGTGTTTCTCACGGTTTCCAAGGGCCATGGGTCAGGTTCCCTCAACTCTGAGCTCTGCTCCCTTGCCTCAAGCTCCTGATCTGACAGGGCTTGGCGGGTTAGCTGGAGCTGGTAGGTGGTTCCACCTGGAACCTGAGTCCCCAGCCCCTGGCTGGTCCACAGTCCCTATTTGTTGGGGTCTCCTGGTTCAGTCTGTAGTTCCAGGTGGGGAAATGCTGGTGGGTGAACCAGAGGACTCTTTCTATTCCTGGCCAGTACACCCATACCATCTCTTTGGTTACTGCTGGTGTCCACAGTCCCGTTTCTTCAATTACTCTTGGTTTCTGTTAATGCGCCCCTGAGGTAAAGACTATTGCCAAATGGAAATCTTGAAAGCCAAAAAGCTGAAAAATTTGTGAGCATGGGTTGAGCACTTGAAAGCTGTTAGAACACTCACCACCTAACTCTGAGTCTCCCGTGTTGGCAGAAGTTGGTCACAGAATGAGAGATTGACACTAGGTCCCCTGCCAACCTCAAGAAAATTTCTGTGCAGCAAAGTATAGTGTAAGACACCACCCAGTCCTCACCCATGACACACCCCTCTTAGGTATTAGTTCAGCTCTGAGAGATCCAAGACTTAGCTAAAGAAATAAGATCCTTTAAATCTCAGAGTTGAATGCACTATCTTCTGGTGCACCAGCTTATTTTGTGTCTAAGAACTATAGTCCCAGAAGCTATAGACATCTAAAAAATGGCAAAATATTGCCAAAAAACAACCTAGAATCACAATAGTCATTATGAGGAGTGTTCCAATTAGGCAAGACGGTTCATTTAAGAAGTGCTTTTAAAAGCAAGTTTTCCCAGGGGCACCTGGGTGGTTCGGTCTGTTAAGCATCCGGTTCTTGGTTTTGGCTCAGGTCTTAATCTTCTGGTTGTGGGATCTAGCCCTGACTCGGGCTCTGTGCTTATAGCAGAGTCTGCTTGAGACTCTCTCTCCTTCCTCCGGCCCTCCCCGCCATGCTCTCTCTCTCTCTCTAGAATAAATAATTTTTTTTAAAGCAAGGTTTCCCAAATCAGGCAAACAGAAGGTGATACCTATATTATTTGGTATGCAGAAGCTTCCAAAGCCTTCAAGATGCCAAAATAGCTTCACTGGAAAATTCATTACAAAAGGCTTATGAAAAATTAAAGACGTAAGGGGCACCTAAAACAAAAGACAGTAAGACAGACATGACTTCTGTTCTCCTCTATCCTTCTTTACCTGAGCACTCATGTTTTACTAATTCTCTGTCTGAACTGACTTTCTACTCTGAAGAGACTATCAGCTCGCCCGGGGGGCTGTAGGGGACCCTCCTCAGACATCTTAAACACTGTGTGGTCAAATGCCAAACTAGGAGCAATAGCTAAAGAACTCCCTAGACCCAGGGAAGATCTTCAGAAGTATTTTGAAGAATTTGGAGTTCTTTTTGGGGTCTCTGACCCTGGGCTGCCAGATCTTTCTCAGTTGGTGCACCTGTGGGAGAGAACAACTTGGGGAAGCCGCCAAAGTGGACATGGGAGCAGACTGGTGAAGATCAAGATTTCTGATCTTCAACGGGATCCCCTATGGACCAGAAAAAGCTCACTAAACAGCAACCAAACTTTTAAAAGCCATTCCCAGAGTCTTCCCTGCCCACACTGATTGGTCCATTATTCAAACATGCAAAAAAAGAAAGACGAATCTGTGACCTACTTTAAAGCCCCTCTGGATGCACACTTCATACCGTGTTCTGGGTTCCATATAATAAATGGTGTAACCCAACCTGCTCTAGCTGCCCTATTTGTAAGCGGATAATCTCCTGAGATTAAAGGATTGATAAAAAGGCAGAAAATAAGATCAGAGGCTATTTGTTTGACTGAACATGTGACCATAGCTGAGCACTTTGGAGGGACCTTGGAACAAGACTGTAAACAGAAGTCTGCCAAGTTCTTAGCCTTACAGCTGCAACAGCCCCAAGGCCAGGAGCCTAAAATGACACATGGGCCTCCCACATTGCACCCTCCTAGGGGTCTGTCATCAAAACACTGGCCCAGGGGTTGATGTCTCATTTGTAAGCAATTGGAACACAGGAGAAAAGAATGTCCTCAAAGGTCCTATGCATGTCCTCCACATCAACTCAAATACCCCCGTATCTGCTCCCAAAACAGACTCTCCCATGGGCCCCTCCCAGAGCTGACAAGACTCTGAGGGGTTCTCCCATAAATGGCTACCATTAATTCCCTTAAACGGCCAAGGGGAAACTAAAATTAGGACCAATGGAAAACCTTGCCAAATTCTGTTAGATGCTGAGGCTACACTTTCTACTTTAAGGACAACAAATCCTTTGGCGTCAAAGAGAAATTTCCATAATGGGGGTATCTAATAAAATTCAGAGAGTTTCTATCACAACCTTTTACTGAAAAACATCCCTTTTTGCTATATGATACAGTCCTAGTCAATCTGTTTGGCACAGACCTTCTTTCTAAATTAAAGTACCTAATCTGTTTTGCTTCCAATGGAGACTTCACCATAGAATTTTCTAACCAACCTGAACCTGATTTTTTATATTCTTTACAATCTGTCCTAGACATAGAACAGGAAGAAGTTCAACAAAAGCCCCCTACTCAAATCAAGGTGCCTAATACTGACATTGGGAGAATAAAAAGGCAGAGCCTATAAAAATTCAAGTGGACATAAGTAAGCCTCTCTCTGCATCACCTCAATATGCATTAAGTCCAAAGCTGTATCAGCCCTCATGCCTGCAGTGGAAGGTCTCATCAGACAAGGGGCTAACTGCTGCCAGTACCAGTCTCTGAAACAGGCCAGTCTTGCGGGTCTAGAAAGCTAAAGGGCAGGGTGGAGATTTGTCCAGGACTTGAGAGACACCAACAAGACAGTTATTCCCTGTTTCCAAGTTGTTCCAAACCTGGACACCCTCCTGTCATGAGTTCCTCCATACTCACAGTCACTATTGGGGACCTATGTTCAGCTGTCTCCAGCATCCCTGTGGATCTCAATAGCCAATCTCTATTTGTTTGACTTGGAACAACCAACAGTGTACCAGATCATCATGCCTCAGGAGTTCACTGATACTCCTTATTTTTCCCAAATGCTCCACCAAGAGCAATGCACCTCCATTTCCCTGGGAAATCGACCCTCTGTAGTGTGTAGATGACCTCTTGCTGTACTCAGTTATTCTAGAGGCATCCATAAAATACTCTGTTTACTTGCTGCGATAGTTTGCTGAAGAAGAACATGAAGTCTCTAAGGAAAAATTACAGTTCTCTCCAGACATTGTTCAGTAGCTGGATCATAGTCTAAGCACTGAAGGAATCCAGCTATCTCCAAAAAGAATTAGGCTAATCCAAGAATTCTTTGGGCCCACAACTAAGCAACAGCCTCATGGATTCCTAGGCCTGGCTGGATATGGTAGACTATGGGTTCTCTATGAACTTACTAAAATTTCAGATCCCAAACCCTTTCCTTGGGAAGACAAACATGAATAAACAAGAATACAACAAGCACTACAAGAGCCACCTGCTTCAAGGCCATCTAACTACTCAAAACCTTTCACTTCGTTTGTGCATGAAAGAGTTACCAGAGCCCAGGGAGTGTTCGCTCAGTCAGGAACACGTCAGTGGACATCAGCCTATTGCCTGTTCCTGCGGACAGCCTGGCTCTGTTGCTCACGCCTACCCCAACTGCCCTAAAGCTACGGCCACAGCTGCAGAGGTGGTGGAAGCCTCAGCAGATTCGACCCTGGAAATGACATTTATTCACAAACTTTACACTCTGTCTGAAGCCTTAACTCTGAATTAATTCAACATTTCTCTGTAAGCAGACTAGCCTTCTATGAGATCCTTCTGCTTTCCCCACCGAATCTGCATCTTAAACATTGCAATGTTCTCAATCCTGCTATGTTACTACCCCCACCTGAGGAAGGTGAGCCCCAAGACTATGAGGTAATAATCCCCATTTCATGACACCGTGTCCTGATGTACGAGATGCCCCTTTGACTAATCCTGATCTAATTCTGTTTGTCGATGGGTCCTACTGTAAAAATGCAAAGGGAATGTCCAAGCTGGTAATGCTGTTATTATACCCGATATGAACTACTTGAGAAGGGAAATCTCCACAAGCTAGATCAGCCCAACAAGAGGAGCTTCAGGCCCCTCCAGGACATGCCAGCTATCAGGACAAATTATTAACATTCATCTGACAGCCAGCATGCCTTTGGGATCATCCATGATTTGGGGGTTATGGAAACAGGAGTTTTCTTGCATCCTCTCTGACCCCAATCAAAAATGTACTAAAGTAAACAATCTTCTTACTGCTATTCCCTTACCTTCTGAAGTCTCTGCCATCAAAATTGCGGCTCACACTAAAAAGACAACCTGAGCATCAGGGAACCACCCCAGCTGACCTTCACACAAAGGCAGCAGTGACAGAATCTATAAAGTTATGGCAGATGTGGATGAAGTCCATTCACTTCTGGCCCCTCACGGCCAGACTTTTGCCATCCTGATGTCTTTGCAATACGGCAACAGTCTGCTGCCAAATCAGAGAAATTAAGGGGGGAAAACAATGGTGGTAAATTAAGTGAATAATCGAACTCTGGGAAACCCAAGATGGCTGCTTGGTTCTTCCTGGCTCTCTAGCAGACCCGACTTTTTGATTTTTACATTCCTTCACCCATCATGGTGCAACTAAGATGTCTCAAATGATGAATAGACATTGGTGGGGAGGCTTTTACAAGACTGCGAAAACAGTCTACTAGCAATGTCTGACTTGTTTGGTCCATAATTCTGGGAAACTATTTTTGTCCCTAGAGCCCTCCGACCTCCTTTTTCTGGACATTTTGAGGACCTGCAGCTGGACTTCATTTAATTACCACTTATCATGGGTTATTGATATGTTCTTGCTATTGTAGGTGTGTCTTCTGGATGGTTTGAAGCCTTTCTGTGTTGCAAGGCTGATGCCCTCATGGTGGCAAAGAAATTGTTGGAGAACATGTTTCTCACTTGGGGTTAACCTTCCACAATCTCCAGTGATCGGGGCCCCCACTTCACTGGGCAAATCAAACAAACCTTAATGAAAGCCTTGCAAACAACCTGGTATTATCCCTGTCCCTGTCACCCTCAATCATCAGGTGAGGCTGAGAAAACTATTGGGATCCTCAAATTTAAAACCTTTTTCTTTTTCTTTTTTTATTTTAGAGAGGGAGAGAGAGAGAAAGAGAAAGAAAGGAGGGGGGCAGAGGGAGAAGGAGAGAGAGAATTTTTTTAATTTTAATTTCTTATCTCTTTAAAAAAATTTTTTATTAACATGTAATGTATTATTTGTTTCATGGGTACAGGTCTGTGATTCATCAGTCTTACACAATTCACAGTGCTCATCATAGCACATACCCTCCCCAGTGTCCATCACCCAGCCATCCCATCCCATCCCTCCCACCCCCCTCCACTCCAACAACCCTCAGTTTGTTTCCTGAGATTAAGAGTCTCTTATGGTTTGTCTCCTTCTCTGGTTTCATCTTGTTTCATTTTTCCCTCCCTTCCCCTCTGATCCTCTGTCTTGTTTCTCAAATTCCTCATATCAGTGAGATCATATGATAATTGTCTTTCTCTGATTGACTTATTTCGCTTAGCATAGTACCTTCTAGTTCCATCCATGTCATTGCAAATGGCAAGATTTCTTTTTTTGATGGCTGAATAATATACCACTGTGTGTGTGTGTGTGTGTGTGTGTGTGTGTGTGTACCACATTTTCTTTATCCATTTATCTGTTGATGAACATCTAGGCTCCTTCCATAGTTTGGCTATTGTGGACATTGCTGCTACAAACATTGGGGTACGTGTGCCCCTTCAGATCACTACATTTGTATCTTTGGGGTAAATACCTAGTAGTGCAATTGCTGGGTCATAGGGTAGCTCTATTTTCAACTTTTTGAGGAACATCCATACTGTTTTCCAGAGTGGCTGCACCAGATTGCATTCCCACCAAAAGTATAGGAGTGTTCCCCTTTCTCCACATCCTCACCAACATCTGTCATTTCCTGACTTGTTAATTTTAGCCATTCTGACTGGTGTGAGGTGGTATCTCATTGAGGTTTTGATTTGGATTTCCCTGATGCGGAGTGATATTGAGCACTTTTTCATGTGTCTGTTGGCCATTTGGATGGCCTCTTTGGAAAATTGTCTGTTCATGTCTTCTGCCCATTTCTTGATTGGATTATTTGTTCTTTGGGTGTTGAGTTTGATAAGTTCTTTATAGATTTTGGATACCAGCCCTTTATCTGATATGTCATTTGCAAATATCTTCTCCCATTCTGTCAGTTGTCTTTGGTTTTGTTGACTGTTTCCTTTGCTGTGCAAAAGCTTTTTATCTTGATGAAGTCCCAATAGTTCATTTTTGCCCCCTTGCTTCCCTTGCCTTTGGCGATGTGTCTAGGAAGAAGTTGCTACGGCTGAGGTCGAAGAGGTTGCTGCCTGTGTTCTCCTCAAGGATTTTGATGGATTCCTGTCTCATATTTAGGTCTTTCATCCATTTTGAGTCTATTTTTGTGTGTGGTGTAAGGAAATGGTCCAGTTTCATTCTTCTGCATGTGGTTGTCCAATTTTCCCAACACCATTTGTTGAAGAGAAGGAGAGAGAGAATCTTAAGCAGGCTCCATGCCCAGCACTGAGCCCAAAGTAGGACTTGATCTCATGACCCTGAGATCATGACCTGAGCTGAAATCAAGAGTCAGGCGCTTAATTGACTGAGCCACCCAGGCGCTCCTCAAACTTATAATTTCTGAACTTTCTTAAACTACTGGACTCCCTTGGCCTAAGATATTGACCTTGGTCTTGTTGACTGTTCACAGTACCCTCTTTAGGAAACATAAACTCACTCCACATGAGATAATCACCAGCAGACCAATGTCTATTGGTATACAACCTTCTGCTGATCCCTTGTCTCATGCCAGTATGACCAGCTACTATAAGTCCTTCATGTCTTATGCTCATCTATCACCAACACGTTAAAGAAGCTTCCCCAGATCCCAATTCAAAGGATCCTACTGTTCACAGTGTGAAACCTGGTGGCTGGGTGTCGGGAATGTCATCAGAGGAAGACAGTCTTTGAACCCCATTGAAAGGGACCTCCCAAGTGCTCCTGACACTGACATTGTTGCAAAACTGAAAAGTATTGAGCCTTGGGTGCACATGGCACAACTAAAGAAGACTCTACCTGACACCTGGTCCTGTGCAGGCTCTGGAGATCTCTGAATCCAATGGATGTGGAAGAGAAGTAGCTGACATGGAGGGAGACTTCTTCTGCCCAAGACACGGCTCAAGACTTCACACTTCCAGTAAATGTGAAATGCCCTTTTCTTCTTGTCTTTCCTTTGTTCTGACATTGGTCTGAAAAGATAACAACCATTATCTGTATCTTCCAGGACACTGCTAGGAGGGGCAACCTCTCAGACTGCCTAATTTGTCGTCAAAATCCCCAATCCATGGTGCTATAGAACCTCTCATCATCCCTGTGACCAGTATTTTGTCTACACCCAATGTCATCATAAACTATAATCAACCCTCCTTAAAAGTCACTTACAGAGTCAAACTTTTATGGATGGAACATCCGTGCCTTGTTTTTATGTTTCTCTGGTTATAACTGTACTTGAACACCTATACCTGCACCCTAATGTTCCCATGATCATCTAGATCAGATAAGCTTCCAGCCATGAGAAGATCTTACCAGCAGCACCCATCTTTGCAAGGAATTTAGAACCACTTTTTATTCCAAACTAAGGGATTTACCTCCCAATGCACTGAAAACCTAACTGACCCCTGACTTGGATGGGGAAATGCAATTGTCCCTGTGAATGAGTCCATGAACAGTGCCACCTTAGCAGGAGTGGCATGTACTCCAACAGGATTTATCTTTGTCTGTGGTGGCTGTCATTCTCTTTGGGCCTGTGAATGCCTACATGGCTGACATTGGGTGGGCATATAACCGGGCAATGCCTCTGAGGTTATTAACTGTGCCCCTAACTGCCTACAAACTGAGACATCTCACTGGCCACCTCCCCGATGAATTTACATCATCGAATTGGAAAGGACCTACTAGGAGCTATTCATGATTCAGGATTCACTTCCTTT
The DNA here is from genome assembly GCF_004348235.1 of Phoca vitulina. Classification (NCBI taxonomy): domain Eukaryota; kingdom Metazoa; phylum Chordata; class Mammalia; order Carnivora; family Phocidae; genus Phoca; species Phoca vitulina. Next base: position 4,757,346 of record NW_022589747.1, read on the forward strand.
GGCAGATCCCTATTTCCCTATCTGTGAGTACATATGAGGCTATGATCTGGAAACTATCCTTAACTCTTGAAAGTGTTGAGAAATCCATTGCCAAAGCAATAGCACCCCAACAGAAATCCCTAGACTCTCTGGCCCAGGTTGGCTGTCATAACAGGATAGCCCTTGATTATTTTTTAGCTGAGCAAGGAGGCGTCTGTGCTGTGGCCAACACCACTTGCTGCACCCGGATCAACACTTCTGGGGAAGTTGAGACTCAGCTGCATAAGATCATGGAGCAAGCCACTTAGCTTGGGAGAGTGAGTCCTTCAGTGGGATCTTTTTTTTTTTGACTTATTAGATTTTGATTGGTTTGGGTCTTGGGGACAGAGGCTGCAAAGTGCACTCCAGACATTGGGAATTATCCTGCTTATATAATCACGGGTTATCGCCCTGGTGCACTGTATTCTCTGCAGAGCTTCAAATGTGGGTTCGTAGCTGCTAACCACCAAACAGATGATCTCCCTAAGACTGGAACATCAGAAAAGGAATGAAAAGAATGACTAACTTAAACAAATGTGAACCCAAGGTCGTGACCTGTGAATATCACAGAGATTCAGCAAAAAACATCATGAGCCATGAATACCACACAGGATTAGCAGAAACTGCAAGAAGCTCAGAGCAGTATCTGGGGTGGTGCTAAGGCCTTAAATTTTGATCACAGCTCTCAATTAACTGGAGAGTCTGATCAAAAAGGGGAAAATTGTTGAAAAGACAACAAGCCTGAAATGGAGTCACCAGTGCTAAGCCGGCATCACCAAGCAGAGGCTTAATACCTATCTTAGTTACAGTTCAACCTCTCCAGGGGTGGAATCCTAAACCAGTCAGTCTGAAATTACCCAGTTAGCACTAGAGAGGCAATCTGCCTGCTAGACCCTGCCATCCCCCAGAGGAACGTTGACTTTGCTGCAAAAAATCCACTATTGCTAATAACCTTGTCCTGCTCCCTACCTTTTGTGAAGGCTAAAAAGGCCTTCATTTTACACAGCTCTCTGGAGCCCCTTTCCATCTGCTACATGGAATGCTGCCTGGTTCACGAATAGTTTAAAGCCAATAAGATCTTTAAAACATACTCAGTTGATTTTTCTTTTTTAACCAGTATCAAAGTCATTTGCTAAGTAAAAGTTTCCAGAAGAATGTTCCATTTAGGTTGATGATCCACTTCAAGTTAATGTTTCACTATAGAGGAGCTTGAAATTTCTAGGCTAATTCCATACAAGCAAAGCAAAACCCTTCTGTATGTGCTACCCAGTGCCTTGTGAGACACAAGATTTTGCAGCGTGTCCGATGGGACAGGTACCCTTCTCAGCCTTGTGTGAGTCCCTCTAGTCCTTTAGGATGGTTCTTGCTCCTGCTTCTGGAGGCTTCCTCACATGCACTCACCCATTAGCACTCAGCTGAATATCCGGGGGGGACCCTCTGCAGGCTCTGGAGTTCCCTCTGTGTAGCAGTGCTTCCTAAGACTCCTTTCTGTGAACTCGAGTTGCTAAGCTGTCCCTTGGATGCTCAGCTCCATCTACTCAAGGAGCTCACCGGTCTCTGCCTGGCTTCCTGCTCCCTGCCCTTCTCCCTGGAAATGCTCCCAAAGCAAGAACCTGGGAACTGTAGGGCTCATCTATTTGTTTTCTTTCTTTTAGGGATCACTTAATTGCCGGACATTCACTCTGTCCGTTTTTGGTTGTTTCAGGCAGGAGGGCAAATCTACTTCGATAACTTCAGTTGCTTAAGCATCTGCCTTTGGCTCAGGTTATGATCCCGGGGTCCTGGGATAGAGTCCCGCATCTCTCTGTCTCTCTGTCTGACAAATAAATAAAGTGTTTTAAAAAATATTACATAAACAATATTACAAGCCAGACACATTGGTTAAATTAATAAATGTAAATTGGCTTAACTCACACAATCAAGTAAAAGATTACTGGATGAACTAACAGAGCAAAATCCATCTCTTTGCTCTTTCTAAGACATGGCTAAAATAGATTCAGAAAGTTCAGAATAAAAGTTATAGGCAAAGATATGCCAGGCACATACACATAACAATGAAACAAGAGTTATGGTCTTGGTGGTGAGAACTGACCCATCAGGGCCCCACTCACATCTCTCGTTCTGTGTTCCTAAAAACCTTCCTGCACTAGCAAATATTCCCCCCCTCCCCAGTCCTTGCTTCTTTGCGTGATGTCTTTGTCTGGCATCTGGTGTCTGTGAGCCATGTGGCAGGCCAGAGTGCTGGACGATTCACATCCTCTGGGAGCATCCTCAATCAGTCAATGACAGGAGTTGGTACGTGGACACCCCGAAACCCTCTCCCCTTGGATGGACTAACTCTGAGGCACTGACCCTGGGGTTGCAAGTGGGATAAAGCTCCAGTTGTGCATTGTCGTCCGTGGTTTCATAATGTGCCATTTATTGGCTGCCCACCATTCCCTGACACCCCTTCCCGCCCTCTGCCAGTGTTTCTTCACTTCCCCAATAAGCCACTTGCATTTGAATCCTTGCCTCTGTGGGTCTATGTCAAGGCGACCTACATGAAGAGGGTATCAGAAAAGGCAGAATGCATGTCCCAAAACAAACCCGAACACAGCAAATACAAACACTAATAGTGCTAACAGTGAAATTTTGTGAAGAAGAAAGAAGAGTTATGAATGCCTATGCTTTCAATATCGGAGTGGTAACTTTTATGAAGCAGAAACTAGAGAAGATGTGAGGGGAACTCACCCAAATACATTCAGGATGGGAAACTTCTTCTCAGTGTAAGATAGGTTGTCTCTTCATGGGGAAACTGAGGAGTCATTTCCACCAAAAATGGGGGCGGGGGAGGGCACGGATACCTCCTATCTCCGCTACTACTTATCACCATATTGGAGGCAGCAAGCAATGCAATTCCAAGCAAGGGGGCCGGATTTCTATTTTCAAGTGACATCATTGGATAGCTGCCAAACCAAAAGAATTGATGGAAAATACTACTAAAAATAATGAAATGATTTATAAGGTAGCACCAATAATTTTCATATATATAAACAAATCTCTTAGCGGATATGATGACATAACAAATACATATAATTACAACAGCAAACGTTTAATAAAATAGCTAGGAAAAATCTAGCAAAAATGTGCAAAGCCCATATGAAGAAAACTATAGAATGAAAAATAGACTTGACAAATGGATATACATGTGTATATGTGTCTATTTTCTCAAATTTAATTTATAATTTATTGATATCTCAATAAAATACCTTTTTTTTTTTTTCCTGAAGCTAAGCAAGTTGGTTTTAAAATTGTAGGGAGCACCTGGGTGTTTCAGCTGGTTAAACATCCGACTCTTGATTTCAGCTTAGGTCATGATCTCAGGGTCTTGAGCTCAAGCCCTGCCATCAGGCTCCACACTCAGGGTGGGGTCTCTTGAGATTCTCTCTCTCCCTCTACCCCTTCCCTTGCTTGCATTTTCCTTCTCTCTCTAAAATAAATAAATAAATCTTAAAAAAATAAAATTGATTTGGAAGAATAAATGATCTAGACTTTCCAGGAAATCCTGAAAATGAGCAATTTTGGAGGGAGGGATAGCCCTTGCATACATTCAAACACAATACTAATTAGTAAGACTGGGGCTATAACAATGTGTCTTTGTGCATGGATAGACAGACAGTAAAACAGAAGAGGAAACCCAAAAATATGCCCAATTGCATATGGATATTTAGAGCATTGGCAGTGGAGGAGGAGAAAAATAGGCAGAATGAAGTTAGTCTTGGTTTTTATGAGACAAAATGGAGCATTTTCACCATGGATGGCCTATGGGAAAGAAGGAAAGAATTCCTTCTGGGTTTTTGCCACATGTGATGCGTGGCCTGGCAGAAGGTAATGTGGGTAGTTGACCTACCTAGTGCCTATTCTTAGTTATCTCTGGAATACTGGGAATGCAGGAAAAACTCCTATCATAGTTACAATACAAAAAACCCCTGCAATAATAGAAAACAGAACGTAACCTATGATTGCGTTAATTGTGTCCATCTCATACGTATGAATGATGGGAAGCTTTGTGGGTCCTCAGTTTGACACACTTATTCACTGGGTCTATGGTTATTAACCCCTGATTCCTTTGTTGGTCATGTGTGGGTTGTCTCCGTGAGCCTGTGCCTGTTTTCAGCTCCTGACACTTTCCAGGACCTGTATGAACTCGGTCTTGCAGGTAGCCAGGAAAACCCTCTCCGAGTTCTGGCAAACTGCCAATTCCTGCCCCCCTCCTCCCTGGTGCGCTTACCTGGGCTCCCCTCCTGCTGGTTTTACTTCCTCAGTGCCTCCTCCTCTGCCATCCACCCGCCATTCTGCAGTCAGAGAGGTTTGTAAGTTAATCGTGTCACTCCCTGCTTAGACATCCTGCAAGACGCGGTCTCTGCTCGTGGCTAAGGAAACTCCACGGCATTCACGTGTCTTCCTGTGAAGCCCAATGATCTGAAATTTCTCCCTTCCTCTGTTTTGCTCAGGCTTTACTGCATGCTCTGTCTCGAACAACTAGCTAACTCCTCATTCTTTGGTCATCAACTCAGATGTCACCTCCTCCAGGAGGCTTTCTGGCACCTCTAGGTGGAGTTTGGGACCTACATTCTCCAGGGCTATAGCAAGCTCTTACTGGGTTCTTCCCCTCCCCTGCAAAGCCGAGCGCCTTGTGAGGAGGGGCTGGGCTCTGACATTTTGGTTCTTTATCATGCAGCCTGGTGCCTCTCACATAAGGGCCTTCAGTGGTTGTTGGATTTAAGGAGAAGGAAAGGTACAGCCCTGTTCATGCCCGTTCGTGTCTGATTTTGCTCAAGACTCAAAATCCTGTAAGAGTTCCCAGAGTTATTTGTCTCATGGCCATGCAATTCCTAATTGGAAATTGTTGGTGCCTAATTTACACTGCTGGCATCTCCCAGCTGGTCCTGTTTGGGCCCCTGGAAATTCCACATTACTAGGGAATCACGACCCTTTGTAATAAATCTGTAATTCATCAATATTGTCTAATATCTTAAACATTTTTTCCCCTTGGAGTTGGCTCATTTCAGGCCCTTAAGGGGCAGGAATAAAGTAGCTTGCTGAAACATAATGATTAAAATATGAGAGACTCTTAGCTTTTTATCTCCACAGTCAGACAAGCTTATTAATTGCAAGGTAAACTGGGAGCAGCTTTGGACTTCTTGGCCACATGCATTATTTAGGAAGGGAAATGAAGGGATGATTACTTTAACTTTTGGTAAATCAGAGAGGCAGAGGCACATTTCCTCTGTCATAATAACGTAGGAGGAAACAGGAATTGGTACAGATGAAGATTCAACACTGTTTCACTTGGAAGAATTGCAAATCCAAACTGAATTCAGTTATTCACTGTTGTTCATCGAAAGCCATCTTCTGCACTTAAAACACCCCTATTATGATGATGTATTGACATTTTGTTTTCTTTGCCTTTTCCTCATTAGGCACCGGGATGGATATTCCATTTGCTCTTCCAGAACGTCTCTCAATCTTTCCCCACCTTGGTTGGATTTAAAGAGAAGGAGGGGCACAGCCCCATTCATGCCCATACCCTGGGGGGCTGACCATTACAGATTGCTTTTGGTCTCCTCACTCCATGAGTTCTGGTCGGGTTTGGAGGAAGGAAAGCACTGGAAGAAGCAGGAGGGCAGAAAGCAGAGTCCGGAGGATTTAGGGTCTCTGCCAACAGGCCATGGCTTGGCAGTAGCTGCTTTCCCTCTCCAAAGCCATATCTCTCATTCCCCTGCCACATCTAGAACCCTCGCCAGCTTGTGGTAACTGCTTCTTCGCCTGCCCTCCCAGACTGAGGAGTGATAAAGACCCTCCCCAAACCGGCCCTGCATGAACCCTCAGAGCACCCACCCGAGTGGGCCCTTTGTCTCCAGGGACTCTGGCTGACATAAGTGTCACGGAATTTCTGCCCGAAAGCCACAATTCCAGAAAAGCTCCACGTGCTTCGCTTTACCGATAAGAAGGCAGAGGTTCGCAGAGAAGGGGTGACATGCCAGGCAGCCATCCATTGCAACCTGCCGCGGAGCCCACGTTATTAACAACGATCACCATCACTACCCTGTTATCTAGCTTTCCTGAGGGCTTCCTGCGTGCCGGGATCTGTAGCAAGCATGCACGTTTGCTGTCTTTACTTCTTACCACCTCGTGACGTCCCTACTGCGCTGTGGCCGATGCTGTAGATGAGAAAACTCAGATGCTAAATGGTCCGTCCCTGTCATGTGGCTCTGGGGGCCGGGGGGAGACTGCGTGGCCAGGATTCACACCTGGGTCTTTCCCACTCCAGAGTCACCTGCAAACCGCCCTGCGATGTGCCCCGTGCCAGGATTCGTGTGGGCCCGAATCTGCAAGCTTAGTGGCATCTAAGAGGCCAGGCCATGTGTCCGATGTTCGACCCGGACAGCTTCTGGGAGGGCGGCAAGGGGGCATCCACAGGCGGCTGGGGAGTCCCCACCGGTCACACCATTCAGCGGTTCCCCCAAGTTGAAGCAGCCATTCTGATGGGACAGATCATGACAGGACAGTCACCGTCCTCAAGCAGGGGCCACGGAGGGTGGGCTGTGGGCAGACAGATGCAGCCGCCATCAGGAAGCTTCTGGGGGCCAAGCTCAAGTGGAGTCAGCGATGGGGAACATAAGAGCAGGGGAGCCAGGGAGGGGGGAAACCAGAGTTCTTGGACACCGTTCAACCAAGAGTCATGCTCCTCCCCAGGCAGGCTTGGAGTCACACACAGGGACGGTCCATGCCTACGTTTTAAATGATCAAATCAGTGAAGAAAATCTGGAAGAAATGGGGAAGAAAACTAAACCCTCCCTGCTCAGGAATATGCACCACATTCGCCCCAGAGCCCATGATCTAGGGAAACTAAGCCAGGGGAGAGGTTCCCGATGCGGTGGGTGTGGCACAGGACCCGCTGCAGCCCGCTGCCGTGTCCCCTTGGGGTCCCACACCTGGGCCTGCTACCTGCTGGCCTCTGGGCACCCCGAGAGCAGCAGGGGCACTGGCCCTCTCCAGCCATGTCATTTCAGAAAGTCACATTTTCCTGAGCTTCACCTTCTTCTATGAGAGGAGCATAATAAAGTCTGCCCGAGCAGGTCTGAGCATCTCAGTTACACCGTGTTATAGCTGGATCTCTCTGGGGAGCAAGCCGGCTGTAGTGGGTGGATTTTTCTCCCGCCCCTCTGTTCTCATCTTCATCCACAGTTTTTCTCTCGGAGATCTCCGGGGGCAGATGACTCAGAGCCACATCTTCAGGGCCCACAGGGCTAGAGTCCCCACGTGGGAACCCCCACATCCCATAGCCCTTCCTGAGTCAGGTTCCCAGCCTGCCTGCCCATGAGGCTTTCTGTGTGTGTCTTCATGAGCTAGTAGTTGGTGCCCGGGAATGCTCAATCAGGTCATGCAATTGCTCACCAGGGAATTGCATTGTTCTTTCTGGTTCTTGAAGTCCTATTGCTTAGCACTGAGGCCCTTACTGCTCACAAGACTGCCCAAAGAATTGGGATCAATGGGATCACCCATAGGTCTGAGCTGTCCGGCACATGCTGATGTGACACCAGGTCACAGGATGGGGGCTGCAATCGTGGTCCTGGAGCAAGATCCTTAGTTCTAGAATTGTAGCAGAGCCCCCGCTTCCCAGACCTGGACCCACCTTGACACATAGGCTGACCTCAGACCCATAAGATCACGAGTAGACAGGTGGATCCAGAGTTGGATCCAGGGATTGAGAAGGAATGGACATTTCCTCTCCATGACATCACAGAATACACTCCATGCCTCAGTTCCTTAACCAGGGACACTTCCTTCTTGACTGTATCGTCTGCTGGGGGCCGACAAAGAGAGGACCAGATCTGAGGGTTCACCACAGTGAGGGTGAACCTAGCTGTGCCCACACTAGCCACATGAGTCTGGGCAAGTTGCTGGATGTCCCTGAGGCTGCCCCTCTGCTGTCAAATGGGGAAAGCAGATTTTACGGGACAGTCTGGTGCTGGAGAGGGAGTCGGGGATGTCTGTGAAATCTGCTTCGTTGAATCCTGCTAGCTTTTGGGAAGCCCCAGGTGCCTTGGTCTGTTGAGCTTGGCTGTTCCTGCTTTGCAGAAGGGAAGAGAAGAATCACAGGGCAAGAGCATCAGAGGAGGAAGGAGATAGTCCCCGGCAGCTGGCCTGTGGGGACGAGGATGCCATGTGGGCCCCAAGGAACCTTATCCCACTGTTAAAACAAGTGCTTAAAACAAGGTTGGGCTCCTGGTCATGGCCTCTGCTAAGGGTGGAGCTGATGTGGGACCCACCCCAGGAGAGTTGGGTATCATGCCCTACTGTCTGCCCTTCTCAGAGCCCCTGGTCCATGAAGCCTCCTGTTTATCTAACTCTGCTCAGGATGAGAAAGAGGTTAAAAGGTGCTAAGGACTGAAGCTTTGTGTTCCCTCAAATTCAAATGTTGAAGCCCTAATCCCCAATGTCATGGTGTTGGGAGGGGGGGCCTTTGGCGGGTAGTTCGGATGTTGGGCAGTTGGGTAGTCAGGTCATGGGTGTGGAGCCCCCGTAATAGGATTAGTGACCTTATAAGAGAGGTGATCTCTCTCTCCGACGTGTGAGGACACATCGAGAAGCTGCCCCTCATCATGTGATCTGTCAGCACCTTGATCTTGGACTTGCAGCCTCTAGAACTTTGAGAAGTCAGTGTTGTTTAATGCCCAGTCTACGGTATTCTGTTATAGCAGCCTGAGCCAAGACAAAAGGTAAGAAACCTGCACCCAGTGTGGAGCCCAACACGGGGCTCAGTCTCACGACCCTCAGATCATGACCGGAGCCAAAATCAAGAGTCCAACACTCAACTGACTTAGCCATCCCGTTGCCCCAAGAAGCTAAACTTTTAAGAAGCTGGAATGCTTGGAAGCCGGTAAGAGATACCATGAAGTAGGTACCACAGGCTTAAACACCCGAGGGTTGCAGGAAGTGGGGAAAAACCGAATCTGTAGGTGGGGCAGCTCTGATGGGTCTTTGTGGCTGGAGGCCCACGGAGAGCCATGCTGGAAGACGTGGGTGGGTGGACACCCACCTGTGGGAAGCCTGGAAGGATCTATATGGGCTCCCTTTGGGTACAGTGTGTGATACAGAGGTAGAGAGGAAAAGTGAAAAACCCTGATGGAATAGAGCAAAGTTGGGGCTCTAATTCAGCTTCTGGTGACACTCGTTTTGTCCTTGAGCATTTACTCAACAACACCTCGTCGGGACCAGACAAGAGGAGACCATGGAATCTATCATCTAAATGGAGACCTTAGGATGCGAGGGGGACGCTACCTGTGTTGATGCTGGGCTAACAGCTATAAATCGTGTGTTCTCCTGGGGCATGCAGGCAATGTGCTTCGGAGCCGGGAAGCCTTTTCAGACCTGCTGCCCGCTCTACTTGCTGTGGTCACAAAGGCAGGGGTGAGGCAGAGATGAGGAGCACCGTGGGGGAAGGGCAGAGGTAACCGGCAGAAAAGCTTGCAGGGTATCAGGGAGGAGGGCTTGACCATAGCAGACACATGTCAGGAGCAGGGTCTTGAGGGCAGGGTTGGGTTGCCTGCTGACAGGTGGCAGGTGGGGGGTGCATTTCTTGCAGGGGGATCACAGGAGGAATAAGCATGTGCCATGTGCTCTCATCCTGCAACCTGATGCTGGTTCCATAGTGATGCGGGAAACAGGTGTAGGGAGGGGACGTAGGCCACGGGGAGCCTTCTAGGCTGAGGAGTTTAGATTTAGTGCTGGAGGAATAGGGGAGCCTAGAATGAGAGGCATGTAATTGAGTTGCTCCATTAGCTGCTCCATCTTCTTGGACCTGTTTCCTCATCTGGAAAATGGCATCTCGCCAGCACTCAGGTTTAGTGAGAACAACCAAGAACAGTTGTGAAAACACTGTGGAAAGACTATAGCATGATCCAGAAGGCTGTCTTGGTCCTTGTTCCACAGCTCAAAACCCAAGGCTTGAGCGCAGCTGGGGATGCAGGACATAACACAATTTCAACAAAGAGTCAATTTAGTATAAAACTGATCCCTTCCCTCAGGAGAAAAAGGAACCAGCGATGGGGTGCCCTCGACTGGACAACCTTTCTCATCCTCGAGGCCCACTTCTGGGCCCAATGCCTCTGCTCCTCTCTTGCTCTGGCTGGGGAGCAAGGTGGCTCTGGGAAATGCAGCACTGAGTTGTGTGCAAAGACCAGGGGGTCAGAGGCTGGAAAACTCCATATTTTTGCATGACCACCCATGTTTCACACTGTCCCCCTGGTTCCTCCAACACGCTGGGCAAATTCTGCCACAGGGCCTTTGCACTTGCTCTTTCCCTAGTCAGTTATGCATCCACCCATGGTCTGCTCTCTCATTTCCTTCAGGGTTTTACTCAAACATCACTGTATCACTGAGGACTCTCTTCATCACCCTATTTCACTCTACATCCCTTTTCTTGATTTTCTCCTACACACTATCAGCTTCTAAATATACTCAATATTTTGCTTACCTATGTTGCTCATGGTCTGTCTCCTCCCCTGTAAAGTAAACTCCACGAGGACAGGCATTCTTGTCTGTTTTGCTTTCTGCTGCCCAGAGGAGTGTAGCAGGCAGTCATGAATATTCATTCATCGAATGACCGAATCTCTCCTTTCTACTCTAGAATAAGGGCATCCAAACAGACTGTGGCATAAAGTCATGAAATTCACACAATGGCTACAGTTTCATTTTCTTTTATTTGTGGCACTAAAAGACACATAGAGACATGTGGTTTAAGAGAGATAGGCTGATGCTCTTGCCACTCTGGGAAGGTGAGCATCTAGCATCAGACAATGCAGAGTAAAGTTTCCATTCTATGTGACGCCTCGATCTGAAACAGTTGTGAAATGTTAAAATGATCTCACTATATTTGTTGTTCCATTAAGATAGAAATTTTATTTCATGAACTCCTCTTGATTTCTATTCATCTCTTAAAGATCTCTTTTCAATGTAACAAAAGGCTTTACAGAGAGAAGTGAAAAACTAGCACTGTGTCTAAACATTATAAATACCAGTGGCAGAATACTGGGTGCTAAGAAAAGCCTTCCATATGATACAGGGGTGCCACTGATCCATAGGGTAAACACGCCCAGACTGAACCCAAACCATGAAATACCAGCACAGTTTTGATCTGATCATGGCGACACACAAGACATCCACCCAGTGTCCCTGCTCTTGGCCCCGTGCAGGATTTCGGAAGGTTCTCAGGGCAGTCACCGGGCTCCATACACAGCCCTCCTGGGAGGGAGCGCGAAGGGCTCATTCTACTTCCCAGCCCACTGGGGATGCCTGCAAAGTGGGGCACTGACCGTCCACACCAATGACTTTCTGATCTCTGTCACTGTCACCCTCGGAGAATCAGAAACGCCTGTCCAGACATCAGGTGTGATCATATTCTGGGTGATAACCGTTGATTTTTTAAAAGCTTTGTTGGTCAGATCATGGTCTGTGACCCTCTGTGAGGTTGTAACCCCACATTTTTGTGGGATAAAAATCCAATGGTTTCATTATGCAACAGTCATCTTCTGCTCCTTTCTTACCACCAAAACATCACAGAGTGTATTACATTCAGATTGTTTTGATTGGTTTATACATATTTCCTTAGAATTCAAAAGATTTCGAACAGCTAAATGGTCTTAACCATCTCTATGTGGTAAAATCTCAAAGGTCCAGAATCAGTCTAAGGTCACCATAATTCAGTGTAGTGTTGGACTCCAGCATTCATATCCCCATTAACCTGCCAACAAGAATAGTTTATTGGCAACTTTAAATATTCAGAGGCAAACACGTGTCCTTGGCACACCAGCTGCATGGCTGAGCAGCATCTCGCCCTCCCTTGGAAACATTTTGCAGGACTGAAAATCAATTGTGTGAGTTTGGCCTGTAGACAAGAAAGTTCACCAAATCCCGACGCCCCCTGCCACGCGGCGTCCTCCAGTGGTGACTGTGGATGGCTCACAGGTGGGTTTCTGCCACAATCTGATCTTCTCAATGATTTACACGAGCAAGGGCACCTGCAGTAGAGAGAACCACAGTTACTCGGGGGACCTGGGTGAGCCAATGGGGTTGGCCCAGGGCGCACAGATCCGGGTGCTAAGGAGCTCAGTGCAAGAACATCCTTGCCATTACTCTTCCAGCATGGGTTTCTACATCGATACCTATTCTACTTACTGCCCCAAGGAGAACATTTCTGGAACACAAACATGCTTAAACACTTCCAGTGACTTGCTCCTGCCAGTTCTTTTTCAGGAAAGAAAGTATGAACCCACTGGAGGGCTATGGTACATCTGTGAGAGCCGTCAGCTGCCCCCAGGCCCCAGGCCTCCCTGAGCCCCTCCTAGCTTCTGGGATCTGCTAGGGTCTTTCCCTCCTCTGGACAGGTTTTGCATGTGGGGTTTCTCTGTTGGGGATGCGCCTTTCCAGCTGGAAAGCTTTGAGTCCTTCGGGAACAGGTGTTCATACTATCTCCAGAGAGAGGCTCTCTTGACCCCAGTCCTTGTCAGGGCTGATGCAATCACCCCTCGTTCTGTCAGCTACCCCAGTCTGCTCCCGTGTCCCAGACTCCCTGCTCCCTCACTTTTGCAGAGAGGCTCCTTGAGGATGAACCGTGGGACTCTCACTCCCTCCTCTGGGCACAGAACTTACTGAGTACTCAGTATTTATGGCACGAATGAGTGAATGCACAAGCTCAAACTTTCACTCTTAGCTTCGCCCTGCATCCTCCTGTCCAACTGCAGAAAACCTGATTTGTACAGTTTCGAAGGAGATATTTCAATGGCTTTAAAGGCTAAGATTAGGGGCACCTGGGTGGCTCAGTCGGTTGAGCGTCTGACGCTTGATTTTGGCTCACGTTATGATCTCAGGGTTGTGAGATTGAGCCCCGTGTCAGGTTCGGTGCTCAGCGTGGAGTCTGCTTAAGATTCTCCCTCTCCCTCTACCCCTCCCCCCACTCGAGGGCATGCTCTCTCTCAAATAAATAAATCTTTAAAAAAAAATAAAGGCTAAGGTTAAACAGTTTCCAGTTTGAGGGAACTACAAATAAAACTGCTATGTATATTGCATGCGAATACAAGTCTTTGTATTTACGTATGTTTCATTTCTCTTGGGTGAATACCTAGGAGCAGGATGGCTGGACCACATGGTGGTTGCAGCTGTAACTCTTGAAGAAAGTGCCAAACTACATTTCAAAGTAGTTGCACCATTTTACATTCCCACTAATAGGTCTTGAGAGTTCCAGTTGCTCTACATCTGGTCGATATTCTGTACTGTCATTTTCTACTAAAATTGTAGCCATATTAGTAGGTATGTAGCGGGAATGTTGTGGTTTTAACTTGTGTTTCAATAATGATCAATATGTGGAGCTTCTTTTCATATGCTTATTTGCATCTGTATATCTTCTTTAAGTGTTTATTCAAATATCTTGCCCATTTATTGACTTGTTTGCTTTCTTACAGTTTCTTTATGAATTCTAAATATATGTCCTTTATCAAATAAATGCCTTGCCAATATGTAGTCATAGCATGAGGCTTGTATTTTCATTCTCTTAATGGTATGCTCTTGTGAAGGGCAGAAGGTTTTAACTTTGATGAAATCCAATTTATCAGTTTGCCCTTTTTAGGGATTGTGCTTTTGGTTTCAAATCTAAGACATTTTTGCCTAAGCCAGGGTCACAAAGATTTTCTCCTATGTTTTCATCTAGAAATGTTATAGTTTTCAGTTTCAGATTTAGATATATAATTAATTTTGAGTTACATTACCTTGTGCGATGTATGGATCAAAGTTAATTATCATGCATAGGAATATCCAATGGTTGCAATGCCATTTTTGAAAAAAACAAAACAAAACAAAAACAAACTGTCCTTTCTCCACTGAATTGCCTCTATACCTTTGTCAAAAATCAGTTCTCTAAACACATGGGTCTATTTGTGGGCTCTCTATTCTCTTCCACTGACCTATTTGATGTCAGTTACCAGACTGTCTGAATTACTTTGGCATTATTATAAGTATTGAAATGAAGAAGTAGTAGTCCACCGACTTGAATCTTTTTCTAGGTCTTTGCATTACTATCGCAATTTTAGACACAGCCTGTCAATTTCTACAAAAAGCCTACTGGGACATTGACTGGGGTTACACTGAATTTACAGTTCAATCTGGGGAGCATAGCCATACTGAGTTTTCAAAATAGGAACTATCCACCTATTTATTTAGGTTTCTTGAAATTCTCTCAGCAATGCTTTGTGGTGTGTACATCTTTGGTCAAATTCATCCCTAAGTATTAATATTTGTGATGTTCTTGAAAATTATTATTTTAAAAAATCCAATTTCTGATTGTTCACTACTGATACTTAGAAATACAGCTGTATTTGTAATGCTGCTGTATCCTATAACATTGTCAGACTTACTTAAAAAACTTAGAATCTATCTATAGTTCCTACAGGGTTTTCTAACATAGACCATCACATGGTTTGTAAAAAGAGCTTTATTCTTTTCTTCGCAATAGGAATGCATTCCTTCCCTTCTTCCTTCCTTCCTACCTTCCTTCCTTCCCTCCCTCCCTTGCCTACTTACAATGGTTAGCACCTCCAGTACAATGCTGAATAGAATGCAGACAGTCTTGCTCTGTTTCTGATTCTAGGGGAAAGTATTTGCTCTTCCATCATTATCTAAGATGTTGGCTGTGGGTTTTCCATTGATGCCTTTTATCAGTTTTTTCTTTTCCTACTTTACAGAAGTTTTTATCAGAAATGGATATTGAATTGCCAAATTCTTTTAATGTATCTATTGAGATTATCAGGGTTTTTCTCTTTTTTAGTTTGTTAATATGAGGACTTTTTTCTCAAATATCAAACCAACCTTGCATTGTTGAGCTAAACCCCACTTGAACATGATGTTACTCTTTTTACATATAGTTGGATTTGATTTGCTAAATTTCAATTTAGGTGTGTTTTTTTTTTTTTTTTGCATCTATATTCGTGAGGACTATTGCTCTATAATTTTCTTTCCTTCTGGTATCTTTGTCTGGTTTTGGTATCAAGGTAATATTATCTTTGTAGAATGAGTTGGGGAGTCATCGCTCCTCCTCAGGAAATTCTGAACAAAATTTCTAGAAAATTTGGATGTGCTGCTTGGTGAATGTTGTATGTTTGATAGAACTCACCAGTGAAGTCACCGGGGATGGGTGGCAGTGCTTTGTTTTTTTGGGTGTGTACGGGTGGGGGAAGATTTCTCACTTGTAATTAAATTTCTTTAATAGAGACAGGGCTACTTGGGTTATCTATTTCCTTTTGAGTGAGCTTTGATAGTTTGGGTCTTTCAAAGATTTCACCTATTGCATAAAGTTGTTCATAATGTTGCCTTATTACCCTTTTACTACCTGTAGAATCTGTAGTGATGTTACGTCCCTCTTTCTGGATCCTGATAAGTTGTCTTCTTTCTTTTTCCTGATAAGTCTGGCTAGAGGTTGATCACCTTTATTGGTCTTATGAAAGAGTAAGCATTGGTTTAATTGATTTTGCTTTATTCTTTTTTTTTTATTTCACTGATTTCTGCTCTGACCTTTATGATTTATTTTCTTCTGCTCACTCCAGGTTTAATTTTTACTCTTCTTTTTCTAGTTTCTTAAAGTGGAAGTGAGGTCATTCATCTGTGGTCTTTCTTCTTCTTCTTCTTCTTTTTTTAAGATTTTATTTATTTATTTGACAGAGAGAGGTATAGCGAGAGAGGGAACACAAGCAGGGGGAGTGGGAGTGGGAGAGGGAGAAGCAAGCTTCCCGCTGAGCAGGGAGCCCGATGCGGGGCTCGATCCCAGGACCCTGGGATCATGACCTGAGCCGAAGGCAGATGCTCAACGACTGAGCCACCCAGGAGCCCCATGTAGTCTTTCTTCTTTATGGAGATGTGGTGCTATACGGTTCTCCCCCAAGTACTGATTTTATAGCAGCAAACACACTTTATACTGTGTTTAAATTTACATTTGGTTCAAAATACTTTGCAATTCCCCTTTTGAGTTTTTTTTCTTTGACCCATGGGTGATTAAGAGTTGTATTATTTAGTTTTCAAGTATTTGGGATTTTCCAGAGATCATTTTGTTATTGATTTCTAATTTAATCCTGTTGTGGTCACAGAACATACACTGTAATATTTGGATTCTTTAAATATAATTATATTAACTGTTTCCATATCCTCATCTGCCAACTTTAACATCTGTGTCTATTTTAGGGAGGTTTTCATCGATTCATTTTCAGCATACAGTGTTTCATATCCTTCTGCCTCTTTGTGGCAATGGTAATGTTTTATTGGATGCTGGATACTGTCAATTTTGCCTCATTGGGTGCTGGATATTTTTGCATTCCTACAAATATTCTTGAGCTTTATTCTGGGAGGCAGTTATATGGAAACACTTTGATGGTTTCGGGTGTTGACGTGAAGATGTGCTGTGCAGTGTGAGAGCCACACAGAGTCTCCCAGTCTGGCTGTGTGAGCTCCAGGTGCTGCTCCTTCTTACACTACCACGTGGCTCTGTCCCGGCCTCACATGCATGTGCCCACCAGCACTGCACTGACTATTCCAGAGGAGGACCCTCTGCAGGCCTCCAGAATTCTCTCTCCATGTTGTAATCTGCTGTTCAGGACTCTGTGCTGCACACCTTAGCCTCCTCGGTGACCCCAGACTCTCAGCTCTGCTCCCCAACTCAGGGAGTCTGCTGGCCACTACTGATTTCTTCTGGTTGTATGATGGCCGGGAAGCTTCCTATCTCTCAGGGGTGCTGTTCCTTGTTGCCTGCTGTCCAGTGACTTCAAAAAAAACATTGTTTCTTACATTTTGTCTGAGTTTTTGGTTATCTCAGGTGGGATGGTAATTTCAGTCCCTGAAACTTCATCTTGGCCATTAGCAGGCATTCCTAGAGATTCAAACAGGTGAGAGTTGAACATATTTGAAAAGCTTTTTACTCCTTTTCCTATTGCTCTGCCAGAGGTATAGACTGGTCCATGTCCTCTGCTCTGGGCTAGCCCCGTGTCTTCTATTTTGTCCCCTCTCCAGGCTTGTCCCAAGCTTTCCCTTCTCTAACCAGCCCACATGCAGCCATGCCAGTGATACTCCTCCTTTGGGCTAGAAAATGCAAGCTGCCATAAATCACTCCCAAATATGTGCACATATGCGTACATAAACACACATCTCCTGAGAACCGGGAATTTAAAGTAACTATTTCAGTTTTATTCTTCCCCAATACTGGTCCAAAACCAAACTCAGGGGGCGGAGCAAGATGGCGGAGGAGTAGGAGACCTGGATTTCGTCTGGTCCCAGGAATTCAGCTGGATAGGGATCAAACCATTCTGAACACCTACAAACTCAACAGGAGATCGAAGAAAAGAATAGCAGCAACTCTCTGAACAGAAAATCGACCACTTTCTGGAAGGTAGGACGTGCGGAGAAGTGAATCCAAGGCGATATTCGGGAGGATAGACGGCGGGGGCGGGGGCCTCCATCGGCCACTTCTGGCAAGTGATAGAGCCGCGGAGCACAAAATCGGAACTTTTAGAAGTCGGCTCCACTGAGGGACATCACTCTGGTGGCTAAGTGGGGGGTGAACCCTCACGGGACAGTGTGGTCTCAGGACCCTCGGGGTCACAGGAAGACCGGCAGTGCTTGAGTGCGGCAGAGCTCCCAGGTATCGGAGCAGGGAAGCCGGCTGCAGAGACGGAGCCCAGGCGCGGGCTCTCAGCTCGGGGTTGCCATAAACCCTGATCCGCGGCACAGTCGGGCCACCGCTCCCCCAGCAGGGACCCTTAACAAGCGGCAGATCCAGGGAGACTCACTTTCCTCCCCTGAGAGGAGCGGCGCGGGAGCACACCGCAGGGATCTGCTGGGTTTGGAGACTCCACACTGGGTCGGGTGCCAGAGATAGAAACGCGCGGTCACAGGCCGGGTGAGCACGGAGTGTGGCCGGAGACCGGGGAGACGGGAGTGACTGACGGCTTTTCTCTGGGGCCGCACTGAGGAGCGGGACCCCGAGTTCTCGGCTCCTCCGGGGCGGAGACTGGGAGGCCACCGTTTTCACTCTCAGCCTCCAAAGCTGTACGGAAAGCTTGCAGGGAACAAAAGCTCCCGAGAGCAAACCCGAGCAGGTTACTTAGCCCGGACCGGCATGGGCAGGGCAATTCCGCCTCCGGCAAAGACATTTGGGAACCACGGCTACAGGCCCCTCCCCCAGAAGATCAGCAAGAACAGCCAGCCAAGACCAAGTTTACCGATCAATGAGAACGGCAGAACTCCAGCACTAGGGGAATAATGCACAGAGAATCCATGGCTTTTTTACCATGATTCTTTAGTCTTTCAAAGTTAATTTTTTTTTAACTTTTTTTTTTTGAATTTTTCTTTTTCCCTTTTTCAACCAACATCTTATCAATCCCTTTTTTAAAAAACATTTTTATTTTTCATTTTTAGAGTCATACTCTATCCCTTCATAGTAGTTACCCTTATTTTTGGCATATATATATAAGTTGTTCTCTCTTTAAAATTTTGAGATAGAGTTTCTTCTAACAGATCAAAATATACCCTAAATCTCTAGTGTATGGCTTTGTTCTACTCTCCTGCCTGATCACATTCTCTCCCTTTTTTTGGTTCTTTTTTTTTTTTAATCCCCTTCTTTCTTTTTTCAAACAACCTCTTATCAATTCCTTTTATAAAATATTTTATAATTTTCATCTTTACAGTCATATTCCATCCCTTCATCATATCAACCCTTATTTTTGTACATATATAAGTTTTTCTTTCTTTAAAATTTTGGGAGGCACTTTCTTCTAACAGACCAAAATACACCCAAAATCTAGTGTGTGGCACTGATCTATGCACCAGCCTGATCATATTTGATCATATTCTGTCTTTTTTTGTTTTGTTCTGTTTTTGTTTGTTTTTATCTTTTTCTTTTTCTTTTTTCTTTCTTTTTCTTTTTTCTTTCTTTCCCTTTCTTTTCCCCCGGCTTCAGGTCTTTTCTGATTTATTTAGAGTATATTTTCTGGGGATGCTGTTACCCTGTTAGCATTTTGTTCTCTCATTCACCTATTCTCCTCTGGACAAAATGACAAGATGGAAAAAATCACCTCAACGAAAAGAACAAGAGGTAGTACCGACTGCCAGGGACCTACTCAATACGGACATTAGTACAATGTCAGATCTAGAGTTCAGAATCATCACTTTAAAGATACTAGCTGGGCTTGAAAAAAGCATGGAAGTTATTAGAGAAACCCTTTCTGGAGAAATCAAAGAGTTAAAATCTAACCAAGTCGAAATCAAAAAGGCTATTAATGAGGTGCAATAAAAAATGGGGCCTCTAACTGCTAGGATAAATGAGGCAGAAGAGAGAATCAGTGAGATAGAAGACCAAATGATGGAAAATAAAGAAGCTGAGAAAAAGAGAGATGAGCAACTACTGGATCACGAGGGCAGAATTCAAGAGATAAGCAATACCATAGGACGAAACAACATTAGAATAATTGGGATCCCAGAAGAAGAAGAAAGAGAGAGAGGGGCAGAAGGTATATTGGAGCAAATTATAACAGAGAACTTCCCTAATTTGGGGAAGTAAACAGGCATCAAAATCCAGGAAGCACAGAGAACCCCTCTCAAAATCAATAAAAATAGGTCAACACCCCAACATCTAATAGTAAAACTTATGAGTCTCAGAGACAAAGAGAAAATCCTGAAAGCAGCTCAGGAGAAGAGATATGTAACCTACAATGGTAGAAACATTAGATTGGCAACAGACTTATCCACAGAGACCTGGCAGGCCAGAAAGGACTGGCAGGACATATTCAGAGCACTAAATGAGAAAAATATGCAGCCAAGAATACTATATCCAGCTAGGCTGTCATTGAAAATTGAAGGAGAGATAAAAAGCTTCCAGGACAAACAAAAACTAAAAGAATTTGCAAACATGAAACCAGCCCTACAAGAAATATTGAAAGGGGTCCTCTAAGCAAAGAGAGAGCCTAAAAGCAACATAGACCAGAAAGGAACACAGACAGTACATAGTAACAGTCACCTTACAGGCAATACAATGGCACTAAATTCCTATCTTTCAATAGTTACCCTGAATGTAAATGGGCTAAATGCCCCAATCAAAAGACACAGGCTATCAGATTGGATTAAAAAACAAGACCCATCGATATGCTGTCTGCAAGAGATTTTAGACCCAAAGACACCCCCAGATTGAAAGTGAGGGGGTGGAAAACCATTTACCATGCTAATGGACACCAAAAGAAAGCTGGGGTGGCAATCCTTATATCAGACAAATTAGATTTTAAACCAAAGACTGTAATAAGAGATGAGGAAGGACACTATATCCTACTTAAAGGGTCTATCCAACAAGATCTAACAATTGTAAATATCTATGCCCCTAACATGGGAGCGGCCAATTATATAAGGCAATTAATAACAAAAGGAAAGAAACACATCGACAACAATACAATAATAGTGGGGGACTTTAACACCCCCCTCACTGAAATGGACAGATCGTCTAAGCAAAAGATCAACAAGGAAATAAAGACTTTAAATGACACACTGGACCAAAAGGACTTCACAGACATATTCAGAACATTCCATCCCAAAGCAACGGAATACACATTCTTCTCTAGTGCCCATGGAACATTCTCCAGAATAGATAACATCCTAGGTCACAAATCAGGTCTCAACCGGTACCAAAAGACTGGGATCATTCCCTGTGTATTTTCAGACCACAATGCTTTGAAACTAGAACTCAATCACAAGAGGAAAGTTGGAAAGAACTCAAATACATAGAGGCTAAAGAGCATCCTACTAAAGAATGAATGGGTCAACCAGGAAATTAAAGAATTAAAAAAATTCATGGAAACCAATGAAAATGAAAACACAACTGTTCAAAATCTTTGGGATGCAGCAAAGGCAGTCCTAAGAGGAAAGTATATAGCAATACAAGCCTTTCTCAAGAAACAAGAAAGGTCTCAAATACACAACCTAACCCTACACCTAAAGGAGCTAGAGAAAAAACAGCAAATAAAGCCTAAACCCAGCAGGAGAAGAGAAATAATAAAGATCAGAGCAGAAATCAATGAAATAGAAACCAAAAGAACAGTAGAACAGATCAACGAAACTAGGAGCTGGTTCTTTGAAAGAATTAACAAGATTGATAAACCCCTGGTCAGACTTATCAAAAAGAAAAGAGAAATGACCCAAATCAAGAAAATCATGAATGAAAGAGGAGAGATCACAACCAACACCAAAGAAATACAAACAATTATAAGAACATATTATGAGCAACTCTATGCCAGCAAATTAGATAGCCTGGTCAAAATGGATGCATTCCTAGAGATGTATCAACTACCAAAACTGAACCAGGAAGAAATAGAAACCCTGAACAGACCTATAACCACTAAGGAAATTGAAGCAGTCATCAAAAATCTCCCAAAACACAAAAGCCCAGGGCCAGATGGCTTCCCAGGGGAATTCTACCAAACATTTAAAGAATTAATACCTATTCTTCTGAAACTGTTCCAAAAAATAGAAATGGAAGGAAAACTTCCAAACTCATTTTATGAGGCCAGCATTACCTTGATCCCAAAACCAGACAAAGACCCCATCAAAAAGGAGAATTACAGACCAATATCCCTGATGAACATGGATGCAAAAATTCTCACCAAAATACTAGCCAATAGGATCCAACAGTACATTAAAAGAATTATTCACCACGACCAAGTGGGATTTATCCCTGGGATGCAAGGTTGGTTCAACATCCACAAATCAATCAACGTAATACAATACATTAACAAAAGAAAGAACAAGAATCATATGATCCTCTCAATAGATGCAGGAAAAGCATTTGACAAAGTACAGCATCCTTTCTTGATCAAAACTCTTCAGAGTATAGGCATAGAGGGTACATACCTCAATATCATAAAAGCCATCTATGAAAACCCTAAAGCGAATATCATTCTCAATGGGGAAAAACTGAGAGCTTTCCCCCTAAGGTCAGGAACGCGGCAGGGATGTCCACTATCACCACTGCTATTCAACATAGTATTAGAAGTCCTAGCCACAGCAATCAGAGAACAAAAAGAAATCAAAAGCATCCAAATCGGCAATGAAGAAGTCAAACTCTCACTCTTTGCAGATGATATGGTACTTTATGTGGAGAACCCAAAAGACTCCACCCCAAAACTGCTAGAACTCATACAGGAATTCAGTAAAGTGGCAGGATATAAAATCAATGCACAGAAATCAGTGGCATTCCTATACACCAACAACAAGACAGAAGAAAGAGAAATTAAGGAGTCGATCCCATTTACAATTGCACCCAAACCATATGACACCTAGGAATAAATCTAACCAAAGAGGCAAAGGATCTGTACTCAGAAAACTATAAAATACTCATGAAAGAAACTGAGGAAGACACAAAGAAATGGAAAAACGTTCCATGCTCATGGATTGGAAGAACAAATATTGTGAAGATGTCAATGCTACCTAGAGCAATCTACACATTCAATGCAACCCCCATCAAAATACCATCCACTTTCTTCAAAGAAATGGAACAAATAATCCTAAAATTTGTATGGAACCAGAAAAGACCCCGCTTAGCCAGAGGAATGTTGAAAAAGCAAAGCAAAGCTGGCGGCATCACAATTCCAGACTTCCAGCTCTACTACAAAGCTGTCATCACATCAAGACAGTATGGTACTGGCACAAAAACAGACACGTAGATCAATGGAACAGAATAGAGAGCCCAGAAATGGACCCTCAACTCTATGGTCAACTAATCTTTGACAAAGCAGGAAAGAATGTCCAATGGAAAAAAGACAGTCTCTTCAACAAATGGTGTTGGGAAAATTGGACGGCCACATGCAGAAGAATGAAACTGGACCATTTCCTTACACCACACACAAAAATAGACTCCAAATGGTTGAAAGACCTAAATGTGAGACAGGAGTCCATCAACATCCTAAAGGAGAACACAGGCAGCAACCTCTTCAACCTCTGCTGCAGCAACTTCTTCCTAGAAACATCACCAGAGGCAAGGGAAGCAAGGGCAGGCAAAAATGAACTATTGGGACTTCATCAAGATAAAAAGCTTTTGCACAGCAAAAGAAACAGTCAACAAAACCAAAAGACAACCGACAGAATGGGAGAAGATATTTGCAAATGACATATCAGATAAAGGGCTAGTATCCAAAATCTATAAAGAACTCATCAAACTCAACACCCAAAGAACAAATAATCCAATCAAGAAATGGGCAGAAGACATGAACAGACATTCTTCCAAAGAAGACATCCAAATGGCCAACAGACACATGAAAAAGTGCTCAACATCGCTCGGCATCAGGGAAATCCAAATCAAAACCTCAATGAGATACCACCTCACACCAGTCAGAATGGCTAAAATGAACAAGTCAGGAAACGACAGATTTTGGCGGGGATGTAGAGAAAGGGGAACCCTCCTACACTGTTGGTGGGAATGCAAGCTGGTGCAGCCACTCTGGAAAACAGTGTGGAGGTTCCTCAAAAAGTTGAAAATAGAGCTTCCCTATGACCCAGCAATTGCACTACTAGGTATTTACCCCAAAGATACAAATGTAGGGATCCGAAGGGGTACGTGCACCCTTATGTTTATAGCAGCAATGTCCACAACAGCCAAACTGTGGAAAGAGCCAGGATGTCCACTGACAGATGAATGGATAAAGAAGTGGTATATATTTACAATAGAATATTATGCAGCCATCAAAAGGAATGAGATCTTGCCATTTGCAACGATGTGGATGGAACTGGAGGGTGTTATGCTGAGCGAAATAAGTCAATCAGAGAAAGACATGTATCATATGACCTCACTGATATGAGGAATTCTTAATCTCAGGAAACAATCTGAGGGTTGCTGGAGTGGGGGGTGGGGTGGGAGGGATGGGGTAGCTGGGTGATAGACACTGGGGAGGGTATGTGCTATGGTGAACATAGTGAACTGTGCAAGACTGTTGAATCACAGATCTGTACCTCTGTAACAAATAATGCAATATATGTTAAGAAAAAAAAAAAAAGCAGGAGGGGAAGAATGAAGGGGGGGATATCGGAGGGGGAGACGAACCATGAGAGACGATGGACTCTGAAAAACAAACTGAGGGTTCTAGAAGGGAGGGGGTGGCAGGATGGGTTAGCCTGGTGATGGGTATTAAAGAGGGCACGTTCTGCATGGAGCACTGGGTGTTATGCACAAACAATGAATCATGGAACACTACATCAAAAATTAATGATGTAATGTATGGTGATTAACATAACAATAAAAAAACAAACTCAAACTCAGTGGGGGTGAAGACAGTACAAATGGGTTTTGTACTCATCAGATAGTGCCCTTAAGGTGTGTGCATTTCACTGTACAAACATTTTATCTCAAAAACAATCATAAAAAGTATGAGCCTCTCATAATATGCACACTAAATTATTTATGAGCGAGGTGTACTGGTGTTTTTAATTTACTTTAAAATCCATAAAAAATAAAACTGTGTGGGTGGGTAGGGGGTAGATGGGTGGATAGATATGCTAAGTGAAGTCAGTCAGACAAAGATAAATACTGTATGATCTCACTTATATGTGTAATCTTAAAAAAAATCAAATGCATAGAAGAAGAGATCAGAGCTGTGGTTATGAGAATCAGGGGGTGGAGGGAGGGGAAACTGGATGAAGGTGGTCAAACAATACAAACTTCCAGTTATAAGATACAGAAATACCAGGCATGTAATGCACAGCATGATGCCTACAGCTCACACCACTATAAGTCATGGAGGGAAGCTGTTTAGAGAGCAAATCCAGAAGTTCTCATTACAAGGGAAAAACACCTTTTTCTTTTTGTGTCTACATGAGATGATGAATGTTAACTTACTGCAGTGATTATTTCATTGGCAAGTCATTCTGCTGTATGTCCCAAACTTATACAATGCCGTCTATCAATTATATATCAATAAAAGTAGAAAAACTAGAGGTGCCTGGGTGGCTCAGCTGGCTAAGCATCTGACTCTTGGTTTTGGCTCAGGTCATGACCTCAGGGTGGTGAGATCGAGCCCCGTGTCGGGCTCTGTGCCCAGCAGGGAGTCTGCTTGAGATTCTCTCTCCCTCTCCTTTGCCCCTCCCCCTTGCTTGCATGCATTCTCCCTCTCTCTCTAAAAAACAATGGAAAAAATAATGACACTTAATAAAGATATCATTCACCAAAACTTTTAAAAAATAGACACTAAGATCGTGTGTGGAGTTCAGAGTGCACGCTCTGGAGTCTGACTCTGCATGCGGTCTGGGCGAGTCTTGGGGTCTGACCCGTGCTTCACTCACCCCCACCCCCACCATTGAGCTTTCCAGTGGACGAGTTAGGATGATAACCAAATGAAGGTTTTGGGGTGGGGCAGGAGATGGCTCGGCGTGCCTCTGTCACCTAAAGCCAGGCACACGGGGAGAAGCCGCCTTCGGAGAGCGGTTCCATGCTACTAAGGTCAATTTCTCAGGGTGCAAAGGGTACGTGGGGCTGTGGGCTGGTGGGGCAGTTCTAGGGCAGGACGGTGAAGCCGGGAGGGAGGGGCTGGCCCTCCCCTGCTCTCCTGGCGGGCCAGAAACCTGAGTGTCAGAGAGCCGGAGCCCTGGGCTGATGAGTGTTGAACTGATGGCTGGGTTGGAGGCCTGGAAGGCATGCTCACCACCGCCAATATCAATACAACGGTTGAATCAAGATTTGAAACGTTTTCAGCAAATTAAGACACTATTTAGAAGGGGAAAGGAAAAACTCCTCAGTGTCGTATAAAAATGGAAATTGCACGAGGACAGCATTAAAACGATCTGGCTCAGATCACAATTCACAACAGGGAGCCTGGTGGTTCAGATAACCACAAACGTAGCATAAACCATATTGATGGCCACTAGCGTCAACCCAAATTTAAGCCACATCAGTAAGTGACTGCTATCTGGGCTGAGGCAAGGGATAGCTTTGCTTCCTGAAAGATCCTCTTTTGTTTTGGTTGGACAAGAAGAAAATCAACGAAAGGACAAAGCTTAGAGTTTGAGGCCAACCCAGAAAGCTGTAAAAATATCCAAGTTTCATTTTGTTTCCTCGCCTGCCAAGGAGAATGATGTCTCTATGGAAAGAGATGAAAGGGACAGTGGTGACAGGCAAATGGTGTCCAGGGGGAGGAAAGGAATCATCAGAGCTGCAGAACTTGCTGGTGAGCTCCCGTCTCTGAGGGGACAGATTAGCTCTGGGGCGTTGATGAGCTGTTGGCCAACTCTGCGGACTGGGAAAGGGACCGGTGAGGGGAGACTCGGGATGCACAGAACTCCTCTAAATTCCCAAAGGAAAAGATGGTGGTTTTTTCCCAGCTTGAAGTGGATTCTTGGCAAGATGTTCTAGTGACGATGGAGTAGACGAGTGATGGGCTCACGGATGAGGGACGCACTGGGTTCCTAGGTGGGAGCCGGCAAACATGGCAGGCAAAGGGTGCGTTTGTTTTCTCTGTCCCTCGTCTGAGTAACTGGTACTGAGTGCCCACTCTGGTGCCAGGAACAGGGCATAGCGCTGGGGTATAGTCAGGTAGGAGGGGCAAGCACCAAGCATGTGGCACTGATTATTCCAGAAGTTAGAGCTGTGATTTGATACTAAGGGAGCTGGCGTGAGCTGTGAGAGGGGAAGCCAGTCCAGCCCGTGAACTGAGGGGGGCTTTCCGAGGGCTCGTGCTTCACGCACGCACGTGTGGGATGAGTGGGGGGTAGCTGGTAAAACAGGGGGCAGGGTTTGTGAGGGCCCTGAGGGTCACTGCACTGGTGGCTTCTCAGGACAGGCTTCCCTGTGTGCCCCCTGCAGAAAGAAACGGTCACCTGGTAGATCCGAACGGGGCAGAAGGATCACACGCCAAGGGTCAGTGCAGCCGGAACTGACCCGTCTGCACCTTGGAACTAGTCCACTCTAACCAAAACCTTGTTCAGGTTCACAGAACGAGCAGCCCAAACCCGGCGTGTGATGGAATTCTGGCTCATGCTGGGTTTCCTGTTCTGACACAAGTCAGTGTTCCCGGCCACGGGAACGTGGCTTCTCTGACCCTCCAGGGAAGGAAAGAGGTGTGCTGCCGCTGTTGGTTTCTGTTCCGGCGTGGGGGCCTCCTGGGCATTTACGGTGACAGCGTCACCTGTCTGATCACGTCTCATGGGGTCCACGGTCAAGGCCAAGCGTCACGACACGCGCGTGGTCGGCATCAGTCCATTCCCGCACTGGAAGAATGTGCCCACACGGAGCAGGGCTCAGCAGCAGCGCCCACCCAGTTCAGGCCCGGGGTAAGTCACGACGTCTGCGCCCCGCTAGCCTGTCTGTGGGATGGAAGCCACAGCCTTCACACCCAGGAAGGTGACCGGGCTAGGACTGTCTGGGCCTGGAGGAGAGCCAGGGCACACAAGGAAGTGTCTCTGCCTTCATCACGTCCCTAACTTGGCGAGAAGGTCCCACGGTCAACAACCGACTCCACACGCTCTCTTTCCGGCTGAGAGCCCACGAGGGTGCAGACACCGCCTCGTTCATTTTTCTGTCATGAGCAGGACCATGGGCCCTGGACCCTGGGGGTTTCTCAGGAAATGCTTGCAGAGTGGATGGTTGGATGTGTGAGTGTTTTAAATGTAAGCACAGATGCAGAGGGTGCTTGGAGTTCATTCCAGGCTCCCGAAAGAATGCATTTAAAACAGACCACTGAGGGCTGTCAGAGGCAGACAGGCTCCCCGTTACTATGAGTGCGAGATGGAGTCGGGGAAGGAAGTGGGTGCTGGGCCGTCCATCTGAGCCCTGCACTCAGGCAGAGCAGGTGCGCTCCTGAAGAAGGACCCGCAGACAGAGCGGGACTGCAAATGCTCTGATCTGGAGCTGGAAATTTCTCTGACCACCACAAACACAGAGGCAGAGAAATTATCTCATTAAGATAATTTGCCGTCACACTGTGAAGGCAAATGTACTTTTAATTGCCTTGAAAAATGCCAGGCTTTTTTTTTTTTTTTTTAATAGACTCCACGCCCAGCATGGAGACCCGCACGGGGCTTGAACTCAGGACCCTGCGATCAAGACCTGAGCGGAGATCAAGAGTCAGACGCTGAACTGACTGAGCCAGGTCCACACCCCAATGCCAGTCATTTTTATGGTGATTGTTCCTTATGTGTCAAACCGACGCTTTGGCATTTTACCGTAAGTAGCATCCCTGCCAAAGCAAATCCTGTATGTTACAGGTGGTGGGGAGGCGATCATCTGAGTTTTAGCCCCAAACGTCCTGCCTCTCTGAGAATCCTCCCAGAATGCCTGAGCACCCCAGTTAGGAGGAGGTTGGACTGACAACTGGAGGAGGGGAGCCAGTAGACTTATGCATGGGAGCCCCTCACACCAGCCCTGGGAAGGCCAGTAACATCCCTCGGGTCCACGAAGTCCTCCCAGCCACACCCGACCTGGAGCCCTCACTGAACACCCAGGAGCTGGTGAAGGAGGATCTGCACACGCTGCATGCCCAGGGGGCTCAGCCCACTCTGTGTGGACCCCAGAGCCCTGCAGTTATCACATCTTCCTCAAGGTTCTACGACTCTAACAGCCCAGAAGGTAAAAGGAAGCAGAAGAAGCAATAAGAAGCAAAGCGCAAATGATCTGAGATTCACCTGCCATAACATATACCCCAGAGCGCATTTGTGGCAAAGCCAACGGAGATCCTCATGGTCCACGCTGAGCAGAGAAGCGCCATCTAACCTGGCTTGTGAGAAAAATACATAGGCGGGCACGTGGACCATCCAGTGCCTGCCTGTCCTTCAAGGTCTCATCTCCATCAGCCAGTCTTATGTGATTCTGAGAGACAGAGTACAAGGGGGTGAAGGGGTCCCGGGGTCACTGTGTGGAGCAGTGACCTAGTCCTGTACGTTCAGCCCTGAGGTCATCCACGCACACGGCAGCGCAGTTGGGTAGAGCGGTGATAGAGAGCAAAGGGACATGGTCCCCCGTGTCACACTCGTCCTGGTCACTTTCGCCCCAGGGCGTCTTGTAAACTGTTCAGGCCATCAAAGTCTCAGCCGTGCCATATAAGCATGTATTGCACAGACCTTCCCAGGATGGATAAGGCGGGTCACAACACTTCTACTCATCCAAGAAACAATCAACATGAAGGCTTCTGAATGCCATTCGAAGCAGCAGAAAGAAAGCAGAGATCGTGAGCGAGAACAGCCTGGCCTCGGCCCCTGGCTGGAACCTGGTGGCCCAGGACCTCTCCTGCCGCAACCCTGCTCCCGAGCTTCGGTCCAGACGCACGCGGTCCCAGCTGCGCCACCCCAACGCCCACCTGCCCCTTCTGGTCCTGCTCCTCCTCTCCCCACTGTCCCCATCCCCACCTCCTTTCTCGCGGCACAACTTCTTGCCCCTCCACACAACTCCCAAACTTGGTATTTTTCTTTCTTTCCAGAAGGCACGAGCGTGAGGGTTAGACTTGCTGCAGTCTGCCACCTCCTAGCTGTGCCATCTCAGGCAAGCTTTCCACCTCTCGGGGCCCAGGCGCCTTGGACAGGGTAACAGCTCTTCCGGAAAGATCCAGAAATCCGTCAATGCGCTGGCATAGGTAAGAAACAGGCATGGTGTGTGGTCATAAAACAAGTATGTTCAGCATTACCTGAAACAGAGTCCAGGCGCGGCTGACATAGCTAATTAGTGCCGATCTGAAGGTGAAGTCATTTGGCAAACACTTGAAAATCGCAGCTCCGCGGCTCACCTCCCACCCCGCCCCCAAATCTGAATCAGGGCGGAGATGTCAGATGGATTTCACTCTGAGAACCTCAAACTCGTACCCCAGGATCAGTGGGGCCATCGGGCCTGACAGCCGACGTCTGGGGTCCCTCCCGGGGGCCACACGCACGCACACAGCTGGGAATGCCTCCCTGTCACACAGGGACAAGCCCTGGGGGTGACCTGCGAGCAGGGGAGCTGCCAGGCGGTGGGGGGTCAGGCTGTGAGTGCACCGGGTAACACCGCTGGGCATCTCTGGGCCTGAGTGAGGACTGCCCATCATGTCTTGGGCTTGCTGCCTGCAGGGAGGGGGTCTTCTCCCCCCTCCTCTGCTTCCACAGGCTCCCGGGGGGTGGGGGACAGCCGGAGAGCCATCTGCCTTCTCAGCACCAGCAGCTCTGCCCTGTCTCGAGGGCCACCTGCTCTCCCCCAGCGGATACCTGCTTCCGAGCACCTTCTGTGCCCTAACTGAGCCCTGTCTGCACCCGGTCCTGTGGGACCAAGGCCAAACCACTCGGGCTGTCTGAGCCTCATTCACTTCCCATATGCACTGAGGATCATCTGAGTACTGACCTCTTGAGGTCCATGTGAAAACAGGATCTTAGCATCTGGAGATCGTCTCCTGGGAAATAATACCTGTCACCAGCCTCCCTGTCGTTAGCAGAACTCCCCAAACCCACCAGAAATGGGCAGGGGCAGAGAATCAAACCACGGGCGGAGAAACAGATCCCAGAACCCACGCGGCCCGAGAGTCCTTGAGTCTGGGAGTCCCACCGTGGTCGTGGCACAAACCCCACTGCTTTGGGGAACGTGAGGGTGACAAATGTGCGGACCAGCGTAAGACCACACGCAAGTAGGAGCTGCAGAACCAGGGCGCGTGCGCTCTGCCCAACGGGCTTCAGACTCAATCACTTCAAACATAATGCTAGCCAAAACAAACAAACAGAAATTGTGCTGAGAGCCTCAACCCAGGCTGAGGGCCACGAGGGTGACACGGGCTCTCTACAGGACGCTGCTTAGATCCCCCGTGCACCACAGTCAGAGTGGGTGGCTGAGATGCAGTTAGGGGTTACACGTGTGGGGGGACCCCCTGCGTCCCCAGGAGCTGGTCTGTGGGCCGACCCCCACCCGCTGAGGGCCATCTCCTCTGGTCCCTGGGGTAAGGGACGCGGGCTGTCAGCCACTCCTCCCCGCGGCCGTCTCCCTGCCGTGTGGCTCCTTGCTGACCCCCTGCTGGCCCCACACGGACGCTCACATGGTCACGCACTGTCACCTTTCTCAATCTTGCGGCCCCCGTGCCGGAGCGGATGGCGTCCATCAGGGCCTGCCTGGCTTGGGCGGGGCTGCCTGAGCTGGACCTGGCCACCGTCCTGGATGTGGAGGGAGCCTGGGTGGCTGGAGGCGGTGGGGGCGGGGCGGGCAGGGGCTGAAGGCCAAGGTCACGGAGTCCTGGCGGCTCTGATGACTGCTCGGCGTCCCGGAAGCTCCGCAGCTCCTCAGAGGCGAAGGATGACACCTGGAGATGACACGGTTCAATGACAAGGTCCCTGAGGGCCTTCTGGAGGGGCCACCCGCCCACGGCCTCACTTAGCCCGCAGCAAGCCCGGGAGCTGTGCGAGCTCGCTGCCTGAGTTCCCCAACCGGCGACGGATGGCGGGGCGCGGGGTGGCCGCCGTGCCTTCCTGAGAACTCCCTGACCTTCTGCCTCGCCTTGGCAGGTGAGGACAGACGGAGGCCATCCACACCACTCTGACCAGTTGTCGGGGAGTAAAATACCCATCACGCAGTTCCTCGGACTCTGCGACTGGAAGCTGGAGGACGCAGTCCTGCCCCTCAGCTCCGGCCCTCCTGGGCTCCCAAGGCCATGCCAGATCAGCGCCAGAGGACCAGCCACTTTGCCCCCCAGGAGAGACAGCCCTGCAGCCACGCTGGGTGCCCGAGAACTCGGGAAACGCCCCGTGCCAGGTGGGCAGGTAGGAAGGGAGGAGGACCGCTCCCGGATGCCTGGCCTCTCCCACGCAAGGGCTGCCCCACCGCGCCAGCCTCAGCGGTCCTGGGCTGCCCACCCTGAGGGTGGCTTAGCAGATGCTTAGGACACGGGAGGGCTGCCCCGGCTTCTGTGGCACCCGCGTGGGGCGCTCCGGGGAGTGGCTGTGCGCGCCCATCCTGCCACGGAAGGCCCTTCTCTTACCTTCCGCAGGCTGCAGGCACCGCTGTGCCCTCGGATGGCGGACAGCAGTGCGGAGCGCTCGCCCGCTGTCTCCGTGTAGGACGGCTTCCTGGGCCCTCCCTCGGAGGTGTCTGCTGCAATCTAGAATATTCAAAGTGTCGACACACGTCACCCGGAAGGAGAAGTGCTAAGTAGGACAGCCTCAGAGCAAAAGCACTACCTGTCAGCTGAGGGCTCTAGGATGGATTATACAGCCCCGTGTTAGAAGGAAGAATGTTTTTGCACGGAACCGTAGCGACTTAAGATTGCATATTGACCTGAGAGCCTCTAACAAGCAAAGGGCAGGTGTGCGGGCTCCCGTTATGGCTGCTGGCTTTCTGCTCTCCTGACAGTGCTCTGCCTCAGTTCCTCATCTATAAAACGAAGCAGACGGCTCCCAATGCGGAGCGTTGGTGCTGAGTGCCTGGCTAGGGAGGGAGTTCCTAAACTGTCCCTATTGCTACTCAACAATGACAGTGTGAGCTGCCGGAGATGCAGGAACGTCAGGCAGGAGCGGTCCTGGCCTGAGTCTTCCCTGACTCATGCCTTCGTTCACGAACCGGTCAGGGATGATCCACCCCTACCTCTCCGCTCCCTTGGGCCCAGATGTGGACACTTTATTGTCGACATCTTTCCCCAGGAGAGTCAGGGGCTTAAAGGCAGTGGGGACAACCCCAAACCAGTTTTTGTCTCTTTCGTGGTTCTAAATCCTCTAAGGCAGTGAGACGAAGAAACTCCTGGTGGAAATTAACCCCGAGCATCCCGCTCATTGTTCCGCCGGCCCCGCCCCTCCCCCAGGCCCCCGAGGACCCGCGTGGGTGTGGAAGGGGAGCCTGTGCCCTAAAGACAGGTGCCCGGCCGTTCACCTTGCGAAGCCCGTCCTTCCCTCCCGCCGAGTGGATGGCTTCCATGAGAGCACTGTGCAGCGACGTGTCTTTTGGTGCTGGCCTCTGGACCACGGGTCGGAATTTCTTCTTTGGCCCAAAGATGCTGGGGGACGGCGTACCGTCGGTCTCGGGTACCTCTGCGCACGACAAACTGGGCTTTTCCTCCTGTTGTAGGGGCTCCTGTCCGGCATGGTTATTCGTGCCGGACCCTCTCGGAGACTGAGGAGGCTCCGCGTGGATGGGGCCCCACCTGGAGCCGTTCACCAGGGTCCTGCCAGGAGTCTGATCGTCTCCCGAGCGGGCAGGCGGGGCGTTTGTACCGTCCAGTGTGCATGTGGGGGCAGATGCTGAGCTGGTCCTGGGGTCGCTGGTGCTTTGCCTTCCACTGAGGCTCCAGCTCTGCGTCACAGAAACGTGATCCCTCTGGGAAGCTGTGACGGGCGGGACATAGGGACTTCTGTGGACGCCAGCAGGACAGTCTGGAGCAGACAGCTTTCCAGGAGGGCTGCTGACCTGCGTTCTGGGCTGGGCTCCTAGCGCCGAGGCTCCCCCATAGGTATGGGAGCGTGTGTCTGAGTACGGGCTGGGGGCTGTGCCGTCTGTCCTAGCGGGAGGCTGTCCAGCCAGCTCTGGCGCTCCGCCTTCCTGGGTCTCCTCGGCATGGCCATGCTTCCTCACCAGGCCGGTGTGGGCTTTCTGGGGCCCTATCCGCTTGGCAATGGCAGAGGCCACGTACTGACTGGATGTTCTCCTCTGAGGCTTGAGAAATGGGACTTCCGTGGCGTTCCCTGCTGGCACTTTGATGTGACAAGGGGCAGCCGTGGGTGGCCGGCTTCTGCCCTCCTCCAGATGTCCCCCCTCTTCTTGGCGGGCAGACTGCTGTGGGGGTGACGTCACTTTGGGGTCTGGGAAGGTGGGCTCTGTTTGGAGTCTGTTTTCTTGAGGCTGTGGCTTCCCTGGTGTGGAGGGAGTGGGGGTCCTCTTGGTGAAGCCCTCTGTGGGCTGGCCAGAGTGTTTCTCTAGAGAGTTGGACCTCCAGAATTCTTTGACTTTTCCAATGGGCTGGGTTTCCAAGTCGAGGGCGGACGGCGACAGGGCTATGGTCTTGCCCCCCTCGGCGTGGGGACTCACCAGATTCCCTAGCTCGTCAATCTTAATGGCACCCGTTGAGAGCGAGACTCCTCTGTCGTAACACCTCATCTCTGATTTCGGAGGGACAATTTTATACGTCGTGAGGCCATATTTAAGTCCATAACTTCCCCCTGGGTTTTGGCCCCGTTGATACCAGGATGGTGGTGCTGAGCCACTACTCTTACCCTCACCTTCCTTGTCCCTCACTGGCTGTGACCTCGCCGTCTTGCTGGCCTGCATCTTCCCACCGAGAGCAGAGCCAGGCTCCTCGCCACTCAGCTCTGCATCTGGGCCGTGCGGGTGAAACGCTGCAGAAGTCACCTTGGGCTCCATCTTATTCAGATTCACAGCCTCACAGGGGTTGGACGAGGCGGGTTTGCGTTCTTCCCCGATGTCGTGGGGAGGAGCGGGTGCGTTGGGCACTTCTGCCCTCCTTCCACGCTGCTGGCTGTTCTCCTGACGCGGCGTTGGGGGGGCTTCCCTGTCCACGATGCCCCCTAGACCAGCATTGTTGTTTTGATTGGAAGACAACCCCGAATCCACAGGGTCATCTGAAACCTCCCCGATGAAGGTGACTGGGATTGTGTCCTCATCACACTCGGGGATGGTGGCTTCTGGCGTGCAGTGAGGGGACACGCCATTCACAGAGCCGGTCGGCAGGCTGCTGCAGGCTTCAGGGCTCTCTTCCAGTTCTGCAAAGAAGGACGAACACAAGTCACAGATTGGCATCGCTGGCATGATTCCCAAGCCAATTACTTAGTGTAATCACGCCCTGGCTTTGATTTTCCTGAGGTTATTTTTGGGTAAGTTATTTACATACATTTTAAAGTGCCATTCCAATTTGTCACCTGCACATGCATGGGGCCCAAGTCTCAACTCTGATGGCTCGATGGAGAAGCTCTGCACAGCCGCGATGTCTCAAGGTAAGGCATTCAGGTACCACATTTTGCCCCCTGGAAACGCTGTCTCAGCGCGGAACACGGAGGTGAGTTTTGGGTTTTGACCTTCAGCTTACTCGTGTTCTTCGGAAGCACCACAAACCACACGGGGTGATGTGCTCACGCCTTAACTTCTTAAGAGGCAGATGACTAACTGGGCACCTCAGAATTAGCCCTAAGGGACGCAGCCGCTCACGCGGTCACAGCCAGAGGGACACAGGACGACCGATTCAGCCTTTTCAACTCTGTCCAGCACATCTTCTGAGGACAGAAGGCCGACAAGCGAGCAGACTGTGGATCGGCTCTGCAGTCCGTTTCCTTCTGGTTTCTGTTTGAAGGCATGGCCAACGCCTACCTTCTAGATTACTGTCAGCGTGGGCCTTTGTTTGAAAGATTCCTTGGCTCTCTACCGAGATCATCTGCATCTGCTTTGGCCTTAGAGTATCACCTCCCCAAACCTACCCGTACAGCAGCAAGCGCTCCACCATAAACGGGTTCCCGGCTGAGGCGGTGCGTACTGGATTTCCCTTTGAGGTACGCCAAACGTCAGCGAGCAAAGGGGTGCAAGTCTTAGGGAAGCTGTTCGCCTCTGTCACCCAGCGTTTCCCAGGCTGTGCTCCCCGGCCCGCCCCTCACACCCAGGCTTTCTTCAGGCGGAACTGGGTTTCTCCCACCGAACTCTCCTTCATGGAGCCATGCCAAGCGTGGCCAGAAAAAAACCACCACCGGAGTCTACGGCCACACAACATTAATGCTGTGGCAGGATGGAGGGTCGCGCTCACCTTCCAGCTCCTCATCCAGTTCCTCAAGGGTTTTCTGGAACTGCCCGGTGAGAAACAGGCCTTCATCACCACTGGAGGTTATAGCGGCTTCAGGTCTAGGGAAGACCAGAGAGACAGGAAGGGCATTCATTTCTTATTCTTTATTTCTCTACTCTCTTCTGGAAGTACCCGAGGAAGGCACGACACACAGCCAAGTTCACGCAGTTCTGTCCTCACGGGGTCCTGCTGCCCTCGGGGTTGCCGGGACATAGTCCGGGTGTGCGTGCATGAGTGCGTGTGTGCGTGTGCATGTGCGTGCGTGAGCGCGTGTGTGCGTGTGCGCTGTGTGTGTGTGCGTGTGTGTGCATGCGCATGCACGTGTGACCGGCAGCCACAATTACAACCGCAGGGACCGTGATAACCGTCCCCCCAAGACTGGACGAAGCCCCTCCCAGGGAGGGCTGCCCCCGTCCTTCTGCTCCAGGTGCGGCCTGCACAGCCAGTCTCCAGACACAGGGCTTCTGCACAAATTATCTTGTTACAACCCTTACAAGCAATTTCAAGGCAGGTAGTATTCTCGTTGTTTCCAGATAGGAAACCAGGTGCCGAGAGACTAATGGAGCCGCCCAAGGTCACGTGGGCTCCAAACCCTGGGGGAGAGCCGGCCACGTCTGGTGTCCAGTGGCACACTGTGGCCCCCGCCACCTGGACATCTAGGAAGATGTCAACCCGCCTGCTGAGGGGAGCCGGAACTCGCCTTATTTGCGTCACTCGGACAATAGCATCCACAGGACGTCTAATGCCAAAACGATTTCAATGCAGCCTTTGCAAGGGCTCTTGTCTCTGTTCTCGCTGCGTAGAGAACAGAGACATGTCGAGGGCAATTGTCTAGCTTCAGTGAAAGCTGAAGGTCTTTTCCACTGATTGTTAAAATTGAGGACCAATTTCCATCCTTGCTACTCAGGCCCAGATAATGATGCATGAAATATGCTTTCCACAATCCTCACTTACATAGCAGAGTTTGTGTTCTGATAAATGAGTCTTTCTTACTTGGTGGCTGTGTCCTTTTGGGAGCCAGGAAGCGGCTTCCAGATTAGTCTCAGCTAATGTCCTCTGACAAGCTGGACAAAAGGGGCTGGTTGTGTGTGCCTGTGGGCCAATTAATGAGGACCAAACAGAGCAAAGGCTCCCTTTCCTACTGCTGTTGCTTGGATGCATTTTCTTAAAGTTGTGCTTTTCTCTTTCATGGACCGTGATGGTTTAAGTACATTTAATTTACATAGTTAACAAAATATGTGGCAGAGAAAAAAGATGCATAGTGCTATATAAAATCATATTCGAAACTGAAAATGGTACTTTTATAATGCTTGCTCTTCATTTGGGATGCTTAAAGCCCAGCTAAACAAAATTCTGCATGCACTTCTGCTTCAAAGTACTTGCTTTTACTTCAAAGCATGCTAAACCACATCGCTCTATGAGAACAGAGTGATATTAATGAGAGTTAAAAAGCAGTTTAAAGTAAAAATCCCACTAATGCTATTGTTTTATAAATGTTAAACTAGAAACAAGTCATTGCAACCTGATGAAATGCGGTGAAGCTGAGACCCTCACACTTGTTGCTACCCGAGAGGAATGGAAATGCATACTGAGAAACAAAAACATTGCTTTAACTTTGTAAGAACCTTGGTTCACGAGTCTCCTTTGATAATTTGTCTTAAGGAAATGATCCTATAGCAAGCGAAACAGAAACACAACAATCAATGTGTGTCGAATTTATGAGAGGAATTAAAAAATATCCAGCAACACTGCATGTTGATTTCAAAGGGCGCTAAAATCAGTCGATTTTGGAGTCTATGTGGAGAAGAAGATCAATACTTACGGCAGCATGTTATGTGAAGAAATCAAGACATAAGTACAGGAGGAACATGATGATCTAGAAACAGCACACACCCATGGACAAGGGCGGTAGAAATTTAGACAACCACCACCAACCACTGGGATTTGTTGAAATGAATGAACTACAGTGAGTATTTTATCCTTTTTTGTCTAGAAGTATGCTCATTTTGGTACAAAACAGCTTGAAGGATAGGCAATCTTTTATATATTTTTAAAGATTTTATTTATTAGAGAGAGAGACAGCAGGGGGAGGGGCAGAGGGAGAGAGAGAGAATCCCAAGCCGACTCCACACTGAGTGCAGAGCCCGACGTGGGGCTCGATTCCACGACGCTGAGATCATGACCTGAGCCGAAATCAAGAGTTGGTCACTTAATGGACTGAGCCACCCAGGCCCCCCGATAGGCAATATTTTAAATGGCCAAATTTAAAATAATCCTTTGGGCCCTTCTGACCATGAATGAGAATTCTTTTTTTGCAAAGTAGTTCACATTTTTGTGATATGATGCACGATTTGCATAGTACATTATGTTTACAATTTTATTTTGTTATCAGTGCTTACCAAACCCAGTGAGTAGCTGTCAGCCTGACAACCATAGAGGGTGGCAGAGACAAGGACTTCACCATCTTCCTCAGGGCCAGGCCCCAGCCTGAGCTGCCCCCTAAAAAGCCATCGGTAGCCAAACCCCAAGGGCTTGGGGCTCCTCAGCTGTTCCCCACCTTTCCCCAGTCCAAGCCTTCTTGCGGAAGTCTGGGGACCCTACACTGAGTCCGATCCCTCCGGCTTCTGCTCTCTTGCGCCCCCTTTCCTCTGCCTGCCTCAGCGACACTGCACAGAATCCCCTGATGCGGTCACTCAGTCCCATTCCACCTCTACCCGCCTCGCACCTCACATGGCCCTCTGACCACATCCTCCGATGTGGGCCTGGTTTGTTGGGGCCCTGCCTACCCAAGGGGACAGAGTGGACACATGATGGGAGCCTCCAGCCTGGGAGGGAGGGTCTGTCCAGGGTCCTTGGCTGGGCTGTTGTTCCCAAGGCTGCTGACCCACTTGGGCTCCTGCAGCTGCCTCCTCTTGTGATACAATGCAGAGGGGTCCCTGCGCGCTGGGCCCTGGGCTTCTCGCCAATGGATTTTTTGGCAAAAGTCAAAGCCAACGTCAACGTATCTGTTTTGCTGGGCAATGTAAAATTTCATGAGGGAGAGATTTAGCGATATCTGCTTTTCCTTCCTCATCCACCGCTATCTACTTGCTCCCAAAGGGTTAGCCATGGATTGTGACTATTCCTCTGTCCCTGCAAAAACCAGTCCGAAGCACTTCGTCCCTGAGCTTGGAGGTCAGCATTCTGTGGGTTTAGCAGGAGAGCCCGAGATGTGTCCCTGGAGTCGATAGCTGGCAAGAAGCGTCCGCTTCTTTGTAGCTGAAAGTAAACGCGCACAGATGTTCCTCTCCCGGGCACCTTCCGCACCCCCAACGTACACCCCAGTCTTCAGATAGGTTCTGTGTTGACAGTCTGTTTTGGCCTAAGACCAAGAAAAACGAAGAGCAAACAAACACAGCGCAGACATTCTGATAGCGGGTTGTACATGCTGAATAAACACGATCAGCAGCATTTTCTCACACTGAGTGTGGCCGCAGAGAACACAGCTTGCAGCCAACTGCTGTGTCCGGCGTGAGGGATGAAGGGCAGGGGGCGAGGGCATCAGGGTGACCGAGCCCCCCATCTGGCCCATGGCACGGCCTCGCCAGCTTCTGGTGAAAGGACACTTGGGAGCAGTCGTGTCAAATCAGCCCTCGGATAAATAAGTTTTGGTTTTTTGTTGTCATTTTATATGAGAAAGAATAAAAGAGCATGGGCTGATTCTGATCCATTCAGGCCTGTGAGGTCATTTTCCTCTCTCTCTCTTTTCTAAGAATTTATTTATTTGAGAGAGAGAGAGAAAGCAGGAGCAGGGGGAGGGGCAGAGGGAGAGAGAGAAGCAGACTCCCCGCTGAGCAGGGGGCCATCCCAGGACCCTGGGATCATGACCTGAGCCGAAGGCAGACGCTTAACCGACTGAGCCACCCAGGTGCCCCGGTCATTTCTCTTTTTGATGTAGCTAAAAGAGTTTTCTTTAAGTAATTTATCCAATAGCAGAATTAAAAAATAAAGTGTGAGGGGAAAAAAATGTCCCTTTCAGGTAGTGATTCAATTTGCTGATGACAACCAAACTGACTCATGCATTTTCAAAACAATTACTCGATAAACGAAAGGCAAGAAGCTTGGGAAAATCTAGTTGATGACAGTCGTATGTGCTCCACTTCCCAGCCCATTTAACAGCGCTCCTGTATTTACAGAGCTTCAGAGTTCTAGAATCACCGTGTCCCCTAAAAATAGAATAGGAGCCACATGTGTAATTTAAAATCTCGTTGTTAAAAAAAAAAAAAGAAAAAAAAGAAAAATAGGTGAGATTAATTTTAATTAAGTACTTTATTTAACTTCACTTTTATTACACCTTAATTAGTATACTTGATTTAACCCTATACTTAAGCCACATTATTATCATCATTATGTATCATCATGTAATTAATATGAAGAGCTCTTTTCTTCACCCCAAAGTCTGTGTCTTCTACACTCACAGCACATCTGCATTTGGGTCAGTCGCCTGGCAAGGGCTCAGCAGCCAAACATGGCCAGAGCTTCTGTATGGAGCAACACAGTTCTGTAAGATCTGGCATGCTATGTGTGTATGTATGTATGTACGTATTTTTGGAGTGGTTTTTAAATGCTCCTTTGCAAACATAGTTACAAAGTATCTGGGTTCTAGGATGTGTTAAGTGTTTCTGAGTGCTCTCCCGTCACAAAGTTCTAGGGTTCTAGAAGGTGGGAGATGCTTCTAAGCGCTGCTGGTCACAGAGTTCCTGAGGTTGTAGAGTCCTGGGACCCCCCCCCAGTCTGGCACCAGCCAGTGGAAAGGCAGGACCCCGTCTCTTCCAGCCCCTCTGCTGCCCCGCAAACCCTCAGTTCCTTGACATGACCAGAAACTCATGCCCTACAGGGCCCCACAGGTCTCACTGCTAATGTCCTCATGCTTACCACCTGCTGTCAAGTGGGGCTGAGACGGACTTGGGGACGGCAGAGGATGGGGGGTGAGGGGGGATGGCAGGCCAGACTGGGGGGCTCCCTTCTCCTGAAGCTGCACCTTCTGTCCTTTGTGGCTCTAACCCTGCTTTCAGTGGGGTCCTACCATTAACCAACACAGCCTGAAACCCACTTATCCAACCTCTCATCTATTCTGCCCGGATGTTTCCCAAAGGCACCCTGGAATTTAGAGTCCCATGATGTTGATACTCTGATAGATACATTGTCTGATTACAGCAAGACTGCCTTCGGGATTCATAGGCTTAGAAATAACACACGTTCCACTGTGATGCCCCTGCGGGTGGGTAGGAGGCAAAGTCCTCTCTGTTTTCTCCCCTTATCACACACAAATGTACATAGACACATTTAGTTTCTTTCTGAAGGCGCTATGAAGTTTAAAGAGGCGGGCGATCAGAGATAGATACAAAGCATACAAATCAACAAATCACATTTCTATTCTTTCTCAGGCAGTTGTGAATAGTAACTTCAACAGCAACTAACAACTCCAGCCATCAGTTTTTGAAGGCTGCCAACACGTCAGGCACTATTCTAAGGGGTAGAGGTCCTCCATCTCTCCACGTGCTAAGGAATTCGATACGCGGTCAGGTCAGTGGCCCAAGAGTGTAGTCGCCGCCGATGAGCAGATATGACCTCAGGCAGTCTGATTCTAGACTTTTTACTCCTCTCGTAGACTTGTTCTTTAAGTTTTAGGAATGTTGGCCCAGGCCATACACAAACGGGAAATGCATCTGGGAGGAGATGCTTAAACAAATGTAGGTCCCAGTGGAATGACTCCTGCCCTGGGCGGAGCTGCGCACGGGGCCACTCTCAGGTGTCCCCAAAATAAGGGGTGCCCATCACCTGTGCATCTGTGCTGTTCCTGTGCTCTTGGGCTGAATTCTTCCCTGAGCTTGTTCACTGGCTGCACTAAGTTTAGAGGAAAACGCTGGGAATGTGTTGTCCCAAGTTTGCGTTGAGCGCACAGACTTATTTTGCAACAGAAGATGATAATTGGATCCAACCGAACGACTTGATGGAAAACATATCATTTGCAGATCACAGAGCACAAACGGTATTCCAATTATTACCAAGCACTCACACTTGCTCTTTTTAGAAAACTGGTATTTATTCTTTAATTCAAAACCCTGGCTCGCAGGGCATTCGGGGGAGCCCAGCCAATGGGGTCACTGAAGAGGTGGTGGCTATAGCAGCCCGAGCGGAGCCTCTAAATCAACTGCCGGGGACAGAGCCGTGAACTTTGCCACTGGGCTGAATAGTTTCAGAAGGACGCCCTCAGCTGAGGCCAACCCGCCAGGAGTCCTGGAGGAAATCGCACTTGGCCTCCAATTTGTCAGCGTGGGCCCTGAGGCAACCCTAGCCAAAGCTGTTCAGATGGCTTTGATGTCTACAGGGTGCAGAGAAAGGAGAAATAGCCAAGCAAACGGGGACCTAACTCGGTAGGGCTTACAAACTTGGGTCTTCTCACTCAGGTCACGGAGGGTCTTGCGCTGTTCCCACCAGTACTCTGTGAATACCTGAGTAACAGAAGGCTGGCAAAAGGACAGGGTCCTCCGGCAAAGCAGAAAACCACAAACGCTCCCTATCTTCCTGGGGACTGGCCCCAGGGTGCAGATGCTACAAGCTGATGATGTGGGGGTCGGCTGAGAGTGTGGGGACGGCTTTGCCACCTCTCAGAATGCACCCCCAGCCAGAGGGAGGGTGCCTTCTGCTTTGCCCTAGCCTCCAGGGCCTGGCCTTCAGAGGATGGACTGGTCTCACGGCCACGGTCGTGCCCCGATCATTGCTATTGGCCACACAAGAAGAACATCCTTTATTACCCGCAGAAACTAGGTATCAGAATCACGCAGGGCAGAGCCAGGAGGGTGGATCCGGGGACCAGCAGTCGGCACTGAGAACAGGGGTGCCATCTCCTTGGAGGAGGGGTGAGGTACCCGCTTCAGGGGCACATGCGAAGTGCTGAGTGAGTGCTGGTGCCAGGCCTGTGTTTGCCCTGCCTGCCCCCCTCCCTCCACCCCGGGGGTGCAGAATGTCAGGACACCTGCTCTACCTTACTGTTTCTCTCAATCCCTGTTGAACGCAGGATGCTCCCTGAAATGGGTCTTCCGTCCAGGAGGCCGAGCTCAAGGCCACAGCTCTGTGAACAGCGGTGGGTTCTGCTCTCACACAATTTCAGCTTGATCCGGGGCTGCCAACCCCCCAGCCTGGGTTCTCATCCCACTGAACTTGACCACAGGCTGGTCTGGACCCCTGAAATTGGCCTGGCGCGCCCGAGTTCTGCAGACTGGACCTCTGGCCCAGTCCCTGTGGCTCCCCCACCCCTGGGTCTGGCCCCACCTCATCCTGCCCCCTCCAGCCTTCCCTGCCTTTTGCTGCTCGTGCATGCTCTCGGCGTGCCCACGGCTGCAGACAGGACAACAGAGCGCACTGGGACGCACCACGTGCATCCAGCGAGATGTGTTCTCTCCATACCCATGCAACACAAGTGAGTACTTGCAAGGGCTTTCGGCATGACAGTGTGGGATGATGGAATGCACAGAACAGCATTTCAAAAACTGCTTAACAGAGCCTTATCCCAAGGAACATTTGGAGGCAGAACAGAGAGGGGCTATTGAAACAGGCTGCTTTCCTGCAGAATTTGTAAGAGACTTTCATATTTCACGAAGAGGAAGCTAGAAGGAGTCCCCACACATATCTGTGAAGATATTTTTCAAGAGCTCTCTCACAGGAGAAACCTGAGCAACTACGATATTCCAAAGCTGGAAAAGAAGCAGGCAGAGGAGGAAGGGCCAGGGCGCCCCTTAATACTCAGTGGAGTGCACATCTGGGAGCGGGTCCCGCCCAGCATGCAGATGTGTTTGGTTTGGCTCTGAATGTCTGACTTGATTGCCAACATTTAAAACTTGGGAGACCTCACATAAAAATTTGGATTTCTGGCTTCTCTTAAAAGCCGGCCATGCTGGGTCTGTGATCCCTCCGGGTAAGTCTGGAAGGAGGGTGCAAGGCTGCTTTCTCGAGAGAAGGCTGAGCTTTTGGGGCTGCCCTCTGTGGCCGCTCACCTTCATTATCTGCTTGGTCCCTGTGAGCCTTTGAGTTGGCAACCCCAGCTTTCTACCTGCTTCTCCGTCACCCTGAGCTTGATGGAAAATCGCATTGGAAATAAACATGTGATACACCACACCACAGTCTCTGAGTCAGTCTAACTTGTCAGTGGAGAGCACTCCAGCAAAAGAAACGTCTCAGGTGTTCCCAGACTCAATACAGATGTCGGGGGCGTTGACCTATGTACAATGGCAAGCATTTCTCTGACTCCAGCAGGATGTCCAAGAATTCAACTCATTTCTGACCCTACGGACCCAGAGACACCATCCGACCCATAGGTCGGAGGGCTCAGTCCCACCTGGCTGCTCCCCACCCCCACCCTTGAGACCCCAGCCTCCTGTTTCTGACCACCGACCACTACAGAACAGAGGATCCAACACCTTCCTCCTTAGGTTCAATTAATTTGCCAGGATGACTCACAGAACTCAGAGAAAGGCTTGGGTTGACCAGGTTCTTAAAGGACATCAGAAGGGATATGAATCAATAGCCAGAAAAAGAGGTGCATAAGGAGAGGTGCGGGCAGGGTCTCCATGCTTCTCCAGCCAGAAGACACTCTCCCCAACCTGCTCGTGCTCACCAACCCAGAAGCTCTCCAATGCAGTCCTTTGGGGGTTTTATGGAGGCTTCATAGCATCATCATGATTGAGGAAGTCCCTGGCCATTGGCTTTTTACCTCCAGCACTTCTTCCCTCCCAGGATGGTCAGGGAGTGGAGCTGAAAGTTCTCCCTTTTAGTCACTTGGTTGGCTCCCTTGGCAACCAGCCCCCACCCAAGGGTGCTTTCCAAAAGGCATCTCATTAACATAACAAAAGACCTTTATCACTCTCAACACTCAGGAAATTCCAAGGTTTTTGGGAGCTGTGAGCCAGAAACTGTGGATGAAGACCAATATTTATGAGACATATGTTTTGGTCATTTGGATGACCAAATAGATATTTCTTATGAATCACAATATTGCACTAACTACAGTCATTCCATGAAAAGTCCTAGGCAGAGGGGGATCCCAACTCTGTGACAGATAGTGGGACAGCACAGACAGGGC
The DNA here is from genome assembly GCF_004348235.1 of Phoca vitulina. NCBI lineage: Eukaryota > Metazoa > Chordata > Mammalia > Carnivora > Phocidae > Phoca > Phoca vitulina. The sequence continues at coordinate 4,802,298 of NW_022589747.1, forward strand.
TGGGGGGCTCAGAGGCTATCTTCATCCTCGTTAGACTGCTGGGCTGTTGGAAGCCCAGAGAATTCTGGGTGCCCCATTTCCTAAACTAACAGTAGTAACTTTGACAATGTATCCTATTTGATACACAGGCAATGTGTACTGAGCCACGCACACTGGGCTTTTATAGGCTTACCACACCTCTGAGAGGTAGGGGGCATCATCTGTGCATGCATAAGCAAATGCACAAGGCTCTGCAAAGTCATGAGGACTCTCAAAGACTAGGCTACTACTTAGTGCTGGGGGACCCACTGTGGGTCGGTCAGAGCCCCCTCACTCCCCGCCTTGCTACTCTCAAATTCCATGGCACCCCAGAGATTAGGGCAGAAAAACATGCCCTACTCCCTGCTGGGATAAAGCAGCAAATTCCAAAGACTCCATGATTATCCTGGCTGTGGCCACAGGCAACATTAACTCTCATATTTGGATAGAAGTCAGCAAGATTTTACATCAGGGGTCAATGCCAGCAAAGCAAACGATGACTAACATGAGCATCCTGAGGGGCCAGAATTAAAAATGTCTGATTAGCTTCAGATGTAGAGCTCGGGGTGTGGAATCTCCACGCAAACTCACAGAACAGACCTGGGGATTACTGTAGAAAGTGATTTTTTTTTTTAATGTTTAATGGATGAAGAAGGAAATACCATAATTTTTCTCGGCTCTCATAGATGCAAACAGCACAGGCTAACACACCTTGTGTGTGTGTGTGCGGTGGGGGGGGAGCAACTGCTACTTTTTAATTTCCTGTCAAATGAAAATACAAACTTGGTCTTGAAATGGCCTGTAAGATTGATGAGCTATACGTTAAAATTATTAGAGTGTAATTAACAAATGGGTAAATGCTCATGATAAATCCTTAGGTAAAAATAAATCAAAATAAATTATTACTGACACTACAATTACTTAACCAGGTAAAGATTTGTGTGTTCATATGGACAAAGTAGGAACAAAACACGAAAAACACAAAGGCATTCATTTGTTTTGGTGATAGACTCGCGAATTTGTTGGGATCATTCTACTTTTTGTTACTATTTCATTAACACTGTGTGCGTGACTTGTTCTTAAAATTATTTAAAGGGTGAAGAAAAAAATTGATGGGCCGCAGAGAATTAACCTTCTTCTTAGAAGAACGAAGAAAGGGACAACGGCAGTGTGCTGGGACGTGTCAGACAGGTAAGCCAGGGCTATGGAACAGAGCGCCGGGGGCACGTACGTAATCCAAAGTGGAGCTAGGAGTCAGTGGGAAAAAATAGATTTCCTTCTTCACATCACACCCGAAAATAAACCCAGGTAGTTGAGAAGCCCAAATGTGAGAAAGCAACACTAAACTTGTATAAGAAATTCAGATAATCTTTAGTCCTTCAGGGTAGGAGAAGGGTCTCTTAAATATGCAAAGACCATACACATTCAGGAGAAAAGGGACACGTTTAAGAATATTAAAATTAAAAAGCAATTTTTATGCAACAAGAGAAAACAAAGCTACATTCAAGGCATAGTCTTAAAGACTGTGTGTAGTAAAGAACTGATTTACAGATTAAGAAGAAATTAATGAATTTTTTTTTTTTAAAGATTTATTTATTTGTCAGAGAGAGGAGAGAGAGCATGAACAGCGGGGGCAGCAGGCAGAGGGAGAAGCAGGCTCCCGGTTGAGCAAGGAGCCCAATGTGGGGCTCGACCCCAGGACCCTGGGATCATGACCTGAGCCGAAGGCAGACGCTTAACTGACTGAGCCACCCAGGCATCCCGAAATTAATGAATTTTTTTAAAAAAAGTAAGATCCAGTTTTTTGTTGTTGTTCTTGTTTGTTTGTTTTTTAAGGTCTGTGGGGGTGCCTGGGTGGCTCATTCTGTTAAGCGTCCGATTCTTGATTTTGGCGCAGGTCATGATCTCAGGGTCGTAGGATCAAGCCCTGAGTCAGACTCCATGCTGGGTGTGGGGCCTGCTTAAGATTGTCTCTCTGCCTCTCCCTCTGTCCCTCTCCCCACTCTTGCACGCTCTCTCTCTTTTCTCTCTCTCAAAATAAAAAATTAAAAAAAAATTTTTTTAAAGGGCAGTCTCTAGAAAGGCAAGTCATGCGAGAAGAAAATCGAAGTGTTAATACACATAGGCCAAGATGCTCATTCTTACTAATCAGAAGACTAAATTAAAAAGCACGTGAAGTGCAATTGGACACCTGCACGCGTGGAAAAGTAGAGGTGTTCTGATGGCAGGTGCTAGTGCAAGTGCGGATGGCGGGCCGTTAGAGACCACTGGAGGGCCTGCAGACCAGACGAGCATTTTGGAGAGCAATTTGCCAAGAGTCCATAGTTGAGGATGAATTTCTCTGAATGTCTAATAATTTCTCCTCTAGAAAGTCCAACTTCCTCATTGTTTCCAGTGGTGTGGAAAACCAGAATGACCTAAGTGCCCATTAATTAAAAAGCAGAAAAATAAATGAACTCACAAGACACGTATCATCATGGATCGATCTTAAAAACACGATGTTGAGTGAGAAAGGACACTGAGCGTATGGTACCGTTTACATAAAAGAAAAAACAAACAAGCCAATCTTTAGGTATTACTTATAAACACCTACATGTCTACAAAGAGCCTGAAGACATGGTTGTGGATAGTGAACCCCCACATCCGGAAGTGGCAACTTTGGAGGGCACCTGCTGGTTGGGTCACCGTGAACAGAAGACCTTCCTCCCAAGGCTAGGATGGAGCCTCCCTCTCCAGCTGTCCCGACTCACCTTGGATGCCAGTTCCCAGAGCCGTTCCTCTCCCAGGTGGGGCTCTTGTGGGGACCCAGTTCTGGGGTTCCAGCCAGGTCCTGGTCACTGCCGTCTTCCTGGTCTGTGGCCCACTTATCTTTGGATTTCATGCTGTCGTGTTGGGAATCCAGGGAGATGATGTCTGAGGGGGAGCTCACCACTCCAGAGTCTTCAGTTGTGTCTTCTGATGCGAAACAGCTGCTGACAGACACGGTCTCCTCGGCCTCACACAGCACCGGCGGGACCTTGTCCATGCCGCAGGGACTGCTGGGGCCCAGGGGCAGGCTCACTGGACAAGACACGGCAAGGACAGGTCAGCCAGCATGTTTCTACACCAGCCTGCCTGACTCACCTGGAAGCTGGGATTCAGGGCGCCAGGAATCAAGCAAGACCCGTTCCAACGCAATGGCTCCCTCCAGAAATATTTTAACTCGGAGGGAGCTGTAGGCATATATGTGATCGAGAGCAAAACTTTCCCTCAAAAATCACATTACAAATCAGCCTTTTGGATTTTTATCCTGTATCTGACTATGGGCAAGCACATTTAAAAATTCATACGAATGACGTGGTGAATGCAATTCTTTCCAGCCTGAGCCTTGGTTTCATTGAAGTTGTTTTAAAATGAGTTCTTTAAAAAAAATAATCATTTCCAAATATAAACAGACTTAGAAATAGCTAATACTGTTCGGGAACTTCTGACAAATGTTTGATACGAACATCTGAAATCTGACCTAAAGTATTAATGGTACGCTTTGTTGGCATCTGGCTCCCCCTTCATTTTTATTTTATTTATTTTTCCCCCCTTCATTTTTACATGCGAGACAGGGAGATCTGGTCCAAAGAAGAGGTGATCTTGGAGGCTCACCTCCAAGAAAAATGAAAAAGAACCAGAACAAAAGTGTGTTTGGTGGAGGTCCTCTGGCCCCCTGAGCTCTTAAGTGAGCTTTACTGCAGCTGAAAGAATGAGATGCAGAGATTTGCACGGATCAGAGCCAGAGTTCCATCATACTTTAAATATGAATGATGGGGGAACACTGTAGCCATTTGGCACACCTACCAAGCAAGCTCTTCAGGGATAGATACATTAAGCATGTAAGCAGAGTGAGCTTCCAGTTTCTCTGAGGTCACGGAACGCTCCATGCCCGGGAGAAGGACAGGAGTACGCAACTCTGGACCGGCTGCGCAGCAGGGCTGTCTTCTTTTAATTTAATGTAGAAACAGATTTTAAACTTCAGTATCTCAGCCCTGGTGAGCCAGGAAGGAAGGACTATGTTGTGTTAGAGTTTCAGTGTATTTTGCTTATTTATTTAGTATTTAAAAAAAAATTTTTTTTTTTATTTTGTATTTTGTTTCAGAACCATTCCTCCAACACATAGCTGCTGGATGCCTGACATGAATACCGGCCATCGGCGTCCCCGGTGCTCACTTCATATAATCAAGCCCCGAGAGTCAAGTGCCAGCATCCCTGTCCTCAACCTCAGCCACGGCTTCGTCGGGACAGCAGGCTGGCAACATAGAATTAACGAGCCCAAAAGAGCGCCAAGGAGACCATTCCTTCAGGGGTTGGCTTATTTGAGATCCCGAACAATAAAAGAAACAAAAGAACAAAAATTAAAACAAACCAAACAAAACAGACATTTCCCAACCGAGCTCAAAAGTAAAGAGCGGGAGACAAAGGAGGAATTGTTTAGAGAAGCAGCAGAAGTGCACAAGGCAATGTGTCCGAATGCAGTGAACGCTTTTAACAATGCCCGCCTTCCTGCGGCGTTCTTCCAGGCCTCTGCGGCCAGGCTCTTCATGAGAGGGTAGATGTGGAGAAGAAACGCTGCCTTCGGACCAGTCCAGCCAGACCTTTGCTGCGGGGGGTTTGCTGATGAGCTGTCGCACCTCGCGCGGCTCCCAGCCGCGCTGCCCACACGGCCGGGGACTCCACCCCACCGTGTCAGTCCGGGGACCCCCTCAGTGGGGCTCCACCGCCCAGCCATCAACGGCAGCCCAGATGGCCAAGCCAGACCCTTGTTGCCTGCCTTCCCTTTGGTCACTGTCGCTGAACAAGTAGGTCAATTAAATTCACACTTTCTCTTCTATGTGGTATAGGACACGGTGAATGAGCATAAAGGTTTCAGGTCACAGAGACCTGCGTTCGAATCCCAGCAGAGCAGCTGAATGGTGGCCAGGCAGGGGTCTGGATCCCTTGGTCTCAGTTTTGTCTGGGAGGTGGGCTCATGGGCCACCGTAGGACTGTGGGGAGGGCTCAATGTGATGTCCGAGGTGCAATGGCCCTGGTGTGTCTCCACCGCTGGGGTGGGGTGGGGTGCGTGTGCCAAGATGGGAAGGGCCCTGTGATCGCACCTGGGACACAGATTTCCGGTCCAAGAGTCTCGGCAATTTGGGGACACATGGTTTATGAGGGGACAGACACACACACAGAGACCGACGGTGCCATATGCCAAAACCAACTCTAGGTGCCTTTGCACAGGTCGAGTGGGTCTGGCTGGTCAGAGGGAGGGGTCAACACTCAGCAGGTACCAAATAGGGGCTCCATCCAGCTGTGGCCCCCTTCTTCCCACCCCAGCAGTCACCTCTCGAGTGTGAAGTAACCCCACGGGGTCTGCTCCCTGAAGCCGACCTCTCAACGGGTCCCGCCTGTGGCTCGGACGTTCTCCTGACACAAGCCCTGGAAACTCAGAATTCATCCCTGGTGGATGGGGGGCTCCAGGCCCACCCCACCCCCTTTCTCTCCAGTTATGAGATCCAGAATGCTCGTCTGGGCTTCCTTTATATCCTTCAGAAGTTTTGAGGAAAAAAAAAGTTGAAAGTCACTGTTCTAAATTAAGCCAACTGCAAACCTAAATTGACAATGTGTGAGAAATCTATATTGAGCCTTTACGTGTGAAACCGTTTTCACAATATACAGTAAAGACTGCAGTTACCGGAGCTCCCCTCTTGCCCAGGCAAGCCCTCCACTTCTCATGGATTGCCTTCCAGGGCCTGGGTAACTGCATCCTTGAACCCACTGGACAGGTGTTCAGTGAGGGGCCCCCCAACATGTACCATGTGGGGGGCCAGGGAGCTCGTGCTGGGCAGGAGCGGGTAAGGGTGCCCTGCTCTCAAGAGGGTGGTCATACAGGCATCGGGAGGACGGGTGCATAAATGCTCGAGGAGAAGGAACGGGAGCAATGCCCCATGCAGCGGGTGGTGGGGACGTGTGGGTGAGGACGGGAGGACAGAACGACAGCAGTGATGTGGGCACCTAGCCCAGGGGATAGGCCAAGGAGAGAGCAGCACGTGCAAGGGCTCAGACTCATGTGAGCGACTTCCTGCCACACTTCTGGGGTAGCTGTCAAAGATGGCACCGATTTGGAGATGGGAAGGAACATTCCTGGGAGGCTCCAACCTGGCTCAGTGCGGTTTTCATGTCTGTCTGCAGTCAGCTCTGTCAGTCTGAGAATCTCTGCTTGGAATCAGATACCCCCACCTCACTCACCCTGCCCCGACTTCATGTCTTTCCTCCGTTGGGCTGGTTCCTGCTATTAACCCTGTGAGCTGTAACATGTTTTGACAATTTCTGAATAAGATGATGGATGGTGCAGGAGACTTGTTTTTTCTTTATCGATAAACAGAAGCCCCAAACATAAAAGCTTGGGGCTGCTTTGGCTGTCATGAGATTGGGGCCCTCGAGATCCTTCTGTGCGCCCCTCATCTCCCTCACTTAGCCCCTGGTTCCGTGAAGCCAGTGCTTCAGGGACCCCAGCCTGAAATCCAGGGGCAGCTGGATTAAGGCTGGATTAAGAGCCCGAATCCTACATTGAGGTCCAAGTTCTCTTGGAACAGCCTTTCCTCTTTCTGTAAAATAAGGGGGTTCTGATGAGCTCTAAAATCCATTCTGGACACAGAATACTATCATTCTCTGAAATCCCAAATCAGAATGTAAGATGCAAACATTCTTCGAACAACTGACAGGTGACTGACTAGGAATTATAAAGGAATACAACAATGTCGACATCCCTTTGGCTATCTTCTGTTGGCCCTAAAAGTGTAGCTCATGATTTTTGAGTTAATTAATTCGCTGGCAAGTTTGCTCTTCTCTTAAGGCGTGAACAACCTTTTGGAGCTAAAAAGTTACCATGGCAGGATTTTGGCAAATGCGAAGAACACACTTAATTTGTCGTTAGCAAGAAGCCTAATACAAATTCTCTTCCAAATTAATAGCCATAGAACCCGAATAAGGAATACTAACCATTTCATTGTCCTCCACCTAAATTTTATAATCCTATGGCTCAAATGCCATTCGATCTAAATGAGAGCTTCAGGAAATTTCTCTAGCTCAGACGTAAGGAAGAAAATGCTAACTTAAGGCTCTCAATTCCTCAAGGTGAACACTATCGTGTTCTGTTCAATACTAGTTTCATTGAATTTTTCTGTTACAAAGTCACCAAAGAAAATTTTAAACACTAAATATAAGGATCTCCCAAGGACTTTTGTAACAGATTCATTTTTGAGTGATTTTATTAAAGGCAAATGAAAGATCATGTATCCTATGATTTTGCTCACTTGCTGGTCATTACCAAGGGAGACTTCCCAAGGGTCATTTCCACCACATTGATATGGACCAGAGAAAATGTCTCACAGAAAGGATTCTTCCCCATCTCATATTGATGTCTATGGTTTCTGCACACCATCCATAGCCAATAAGTGATGCTCATCCTTCATCTCCATCTACTGTGACTTAGTTCCCTATGTTCTAGGTACTGGGAATAAAGGGAAAAATAAGGGAGCTACTGGCAAAGTGCCCCTGAACCAGTGGTGCAAGCTGATTTTGTCACACACAACCCCCAATAATTTTGAACCACTATGTACTCCTAACATTTTTAATTGACACCTGAAAATTTCCATCATGAGTTCAATGGGTTGCAACAGATGTAATTTCTACTGCATTGTAAATATTAATACTTTCAAAAATGCTTCTTTTTTTTTTGAGAGTGAGAGAGAGCATGAGTGGGGTGGGCGGAGGGGCAGAGGGAGAAGGAGAGAGAATCTCAATCCGACTCCAAGCTCAGCTCAGTATATAAATTAAAATTTAATTTTTATTTTCTCTCACCAGAACATGGCAGTGTAAAATTCTTTCTCGACACGGAGTGGTTATGACTGTGATAATTAACAGAAAGCAGTCAATACAAATGGCATATATGTTTTAGAAATTTTGACACTTGTTAAACAAAAAGGTAAAATTTCATTGAAAGGGCATCTCATAGTGAGCTAGATGAGGCTTTTTTTCAATTAATTCCTTTAAAATGACTGGATTATTTATCACGAGCATGAGGCGGGGTTTGGCATAAATGGCAGCTCACATTTTTCATTCTTATTGATATTAAGCACCAGGAAGCCTTCTTCACATGAGTAAGTAGACGGCAATTAAGCCTTTAAACTCTTTGTCCGGTATAAATCACTTAATTGATCTGTCACAAAATTTATGCTTAATGAGCTGTGATCCAATGACTCGATTAGAGTCTTTGTCAGTTTGGTTGGAAAGAAGGCTTGGAAATCACCTGATGCTCAAAAGGATCAGCTGCCAAGTCCTTTGATTTCTTACCTGATCAACCCTCTACCAAGAATTCCATTTGTCCTTTTGTCAGGCACCAAGAATAGGTCTGCCCATCTCAGGGAACCACGCCCAAGTGGGATTCCTGATGGCTGAGTGCTACCCCTGTATTTTGTGAGGGAGGAGAAGGGCATTCCTACAAGGGGCGGGGCGATGCTGGCACTGAGACTGCCCCCGGGTGAGCTCCCAGGCACCTCACTTGGAAGAACAAATACAAAAACAGAGGCATAACCTCTGGGAATGGACTCCCTTGGAAAGTCTCGGTGTTCTCCCAGGGAAATGCCTCCCTCAGGTTAAAACCACCCACACAGCAGCGCCCGGGTGGCTCAGTCGGTTAGGTGTCTGCCTTCGGCTCAGGTCATGATCCCAGGGTCGTGGGATGGAGCCCTGTATCGGGCCCCCTGCTCAGCGGGGAGCCTACTTCTCCCTCTCCCTCTGCCTGCCGCTCCCCCTGCTTGTGCTCTCTCTCTCTCTCTCATGCTCTCTCTCTAAGTAAAGAAATAAAATCTTAAAAAAAAACCCCACTGACACACACAAGTCAGTTTAAGAGCTGGGGTGGGGAGCACATGGAGAATGCTCCAGGAAGACAGAAGTGGTGTTGTTCCTTCCAACTAGAGAGGACGTGAAAGTGACCACTGAACAGGATCTTGAAACAAGCATGGTGTGGGCAGGTGGAGGACAGGAGGATCAAAGAATGGGCGGAAGCATGGAAACATGAGACCGAATGGGAAGTGTCGGGTTCTGTCGAAAGTGGTTGCCCTCTCTGGTGTCTCATGGGCTGCCTGGTACCGTGTCCATGTGGGGGCACACGTGTGCAAATGCTCAGGGGGAAGAGAGTGAAGAGATTGGTGTAGAGACCCTCTGGCACCACATTATATGGATTTTGCCTTGACTGGTGGCCCTCATCCTGCCTACCTTCTTTTCCTCTAGTTAATTCTTTAGGTAGTTTGCCCAAAAGTTTAGGTATTCATTCCTCTTCAAAATGACAGCTTCTTTATTTGGATGGGCACTAGGTAACATTTAACTAACATTAGCGTTCTGGTCCAAAAGCTGCACAGACCTGAGCCTCTCAAAGATATCGCATGATGTGGATAACAGTGCACTATAAAGCATTATTACACACACACACACACACACACACACACACATACATACACATACACACACACATACACACACACACATACATACATACACACACATACATACACACACATACACACACACACACACACTTCTTCAAGAAGGCAGGATAATGAAGACTTTGAAAGCACTATGGATCTAAAATAGATCTGGATTCTCTTAAGAGTCAAGTAATATATTCTTGGTATCAGTCAACCTATTATTTCACTAGAGTCTAATCCTAGAATCCTGATGTGCCCAGAGAAATGGGCAGAGAAAATTTCAATTTCCACCACTGTAAGGTAGGGCTGTGATGCAATCACTGTTCTGTTAGGACATATATAGGCAACAGATGCTGCTTTTGTCTGTCCCCCAACGTCCCCCTCCCTGTTAGTACTAAGTGAATTCCTCCCTTCTGTGGCTAACCTATTTCTCAACATCTGGGAATATCTAACAACCGCCCCCACCTACCCCTGGCCACAGAGGGTGGGCATGAGATGAACCAAAATCTGGCCAATTTAAACTGTGCACACAATAGTAGAGCCAAAGAATGTCCTAAGCCAGACAAATCAAGGCCTGTCTCTGGACCTTCCCACCAGAGCTCCTGGGGAAGGTGGTCTCACTGGGCTGGAGTCAATGGAATGGGGGAGTCTTGGATAAATGGCAGTCACTTGGACTAGCACATGGAGAGAGCTTATCCACAGATGGGGGAAAAACACAGTCCTATGACAGTAATTGGGTACCTGGACTCAGCCATGACCATAATGAGGATTCATCTCTTGGAATTCCCAGTTATGTGAGCCAGAAAACTCCCACAAAAACCCATTTTTCTTAACTAGTTCAAGACATGTTTCTGTCTCTTGGAACTAAAGAGTTCTGTCTAATCAATGTGTAAATTGCCCTGATATTTTCATATATATACCTACAATATTTATTAAATATAAATACCATAATGTCAAATATATTTACTATAAATATTAGATACATTAATGTATTTATTAATATAGTAACTAGGGGCACCTGGGTGGCTCAGTCGGTTGAATGTCTGCCTTTGGCTCAGGTCATGATCACAGGGTCCTGGGATCGAGCCCCGCATCGGGCTCCCTGCTCAGCGGGAAGCCTGCTTCTCTCTCCCACTCCCCCTGCTTGCTCTCTCTCTCTCTCTCAATTAAATAAATAAAATCTTAAAAAAAAAATAGTAACTAGACATATAACATATATAAATAATATAAATATATAATATGCAAATTAATTATAACATAATTATAAGTATAGTATGTAAATATAAAATATAAATTAAAAATATATGTCTATTTTGCATTACGGGGCTTCCATTATAGGAACTTTTATGAAATGAGACAGTTGCATATCACATGGTTCTCTTTTCTAGATTTATTTTCCATTATTTGGATTACATGTTTCAGTAGTTGTATTTCCAGGACAATCTAATTTGGATCCAGTTTACTCTCTAAGCCTTCTTGTGTCTGAAGATAGTCTTCATTTAATCCACATCCTTGACAATCAGTATGGCTAAATCCAAGCAAGATTCAGGTCACAATCTTTCTTCAAGACTGTATTCTCAGTCCCTTCTTTTCTGGCATCCTGCCTCACAGATGAGAACCTGTATGCTACCACGGTTCTTTTGAACTATCTATATAACCTTCTCTCTCAAAGCTGGTAAGGGTTTCCTCTTTATCTATGAATATCAAAAATTTCACCAAAATGTGTCTGTATTTAATTTCCAAGAACTTTTGGATGTTCTTTTATTCATTTATTTATTCACTTGCTCTTGTTTTATGTATGTGATAATTTATTACAATTCTCTGAAGCAATGACAAAAAATATTTAAAGTTCTATTCTGTTTCCTAAATTAACTCTACTTCCTTTGGGGTTGGTTCCTCTGATCAGTTTGTTGCCCCTCTTTCACGCATTAAGAAAAAAAAAACTGCTTAGTGGTTCTTGACTGCTTATTTTTTTAAAGATTTTATTTATTTATTTTAGAGAGACAGAGAAAGAGAGATGCACATGCCAGTGGGGGGAGGAGCAGAGGGGGAGGGAGAGGGAAAGAATCTCAAGCGGACTCCACACTGAGTGCAGAGCCTGACATGAGGCTTGATCTCATGACCATGAGATCACGATCTGAGCTGAAACCGAAAGTTGGACACTTCACGGACTGAGCCATCCAGGTGCCCCTCTTTTTTTTTTTTAAAAAGATTCTGTTTATTTATTTGACAGAGAGAGAGAGACAGCGAGAGAGGGAACACAAGCAGGGGGAGTGGGAGAGGGAGAAGCAGGCTTCCTGCCGAGCCGGGAGCCCGATGTGGGACTCGATCCCGGGACTCCAGGATCATGATCTGAGCCGAAGGCAGTCACTTAACCAACTGAGCCACCCAGGCGCCCCCCAGGTGCCCCTCTTGACTGCTTTCATGTGTTTACATGAGGGTGTCAGTAACAGTAGGAAGTGGATTTCTTTCACACATATGAACATCACTGTTTCCTTAGCATACAGTAGAAATCCCTATGGCACTTGGGCTAGGCAGAGAGGGAAGTCACCTTCTGGGGAGGACTCCCCTGGGATGAGGTGCACAGTTTCTGTCAGCAGCTATAATGGTTGACTGTCCTTCAGCTAAGTTCAGCCATCTTAAAACTGAAGTTTCATTCTGTTCTCATGTGCCTGCTTTAGCAAATAGTGACACAGGATTCCTCCTTTACCCTGATATCTGGCTTTAAGGGTTGCCTAAAATATTAGACCATTGGCTACTTACTACCAGATAGTATAGTCCAACATTGACATCTGAAAGTCCTACAATGGTGGCTGGGTGTTGACACTGTGCACTGTCCAGATGGGTATTTACCTACCTGCAGTTTAATCCAATGCCCTCTGCAGTGTGGATATCATTATTCCTACTTTGCAAATTATAAAAGGAGCCCCAGCCAACAAATTATTTCATCTATCCCTGAGGGTACATGTTGCAGAAACTTACTCTGCCAGGCCCATTAAAGGGGCAAGTCCATTCAAAATCACACAAAATCACCTGTTAGGCAAGAGCCAAATTAAGGTTCTTTCACCAAGAAATGGATTTTAGGGAGAATCCCTACATGTAAACTTTTCTAAGTGAAAAGAATTTCTTCCATATTCTATGGAACAAATCTTGATTCCATTTGTCCAGGGATTTCAGTATATTCTAAACTACCTTTTAGAAAAAAGCTCAGTCCTTTCTTACATATACTTTTCTGGGGCTTCATCTCTGAAGGAAGTGTGTACTTCATGCTGGCAAGAACAAAGCTGATGCTTTAGTTTTCGTCATCAAAACAGAAACCCTGTCTCCAGGTAGTCTAGAATATTAAAGCACATGAATTGTATTTAATCAACACCTCAGAAAATTTGACGTTCAGGGACTTTCCAAGGTTGCGAAGGGACTCGATTTTGAATTGACTATGAGTCAGGTCTGGCATGAAGCAAAGGTGAGTCATCTGCCATTCCAGATAGGCAATCTAAGAAAAGTACTGCCCGTTTCCTCCACTAGTTGCTTCCACGATCTATCCCTTATCACCTAGAGAACAAAATGTGTGGTCTACTTTTGCTTAGCTTTCTGAAACATCCTGTTTAGCCATTGCTACTGATCTAAGGTTGGCATCAAAGTGACCGAATGAGGAACATTTCTGCAGTCTTATATAGAGCTGTTGTTACCATCCATTATATACTCAGTTTTTCATAAAAGTAACCATTTTAATTTGTCAGAAAATTAGATCTTCCTTTTTCCCTGTTTTGATTAAATGAATCTGTCATTTGACCAAGGGTTCTCCCTCATCTTCCTGTCCTCAGGCCCCCATCCTTTGGTTATACCAAAATGTGGCGATCACTGAGTACAGACAAAACTGTCACTACAATAAAACATCTCAGTAGGTGTTTTTAAGAAAAACTAAACAGAAAAAAGAAAACTCTTTTCTTTCTTTCTTTCTTTCTTTCTTTCTTTCTTTCTTTCTTTCTT